>NC_052518.1:96341307-96550524 GCF_014356525.2 Nilaparvata lugens
CCTCTGTTTTTAACGTAGATTTTGCTTTTATCGTAGACTTTGATTTCTAACGAACAAGGAACTATCTCTACTCTTTTCGGATATCTAGAACTCGATTTCAACGTAAATTTGGTTAATACCTTTACTTTTTTAGGATACTCAGAACTCAGCTTTTAACGTAGACTTTGCTTTTTTGAACTCTGTTTTTAACGTAGACTTTGCTTTTTATCTTTGAAGACGATGTTTGTGGACGGAGATGACATTGAAGCTCAGTTAGGCAGTAGATATGAACCTTCTCATCCCACTCCTTCAGGATTTCCAGCAGTTACAGTTGAAGAAATTCACGAGGGTAGGAGTGTACGAAACCGGTTCTCGTCGATCAATAAGAAGAAAATGTTGGAAAATACCGAGGATTCCTCTCCAACGCCAAACAAACTGCTGTCTGGTGAGACGTATGTTTCCTCAGATGGCATCGCCAAGGATGGGATACCCGTTCACGATGATCAGACCACTTTTGATAGATCAGCAGGCTTAGATGAATACACAGAAATCCTACTGGACGCTCCAATTGGAGGAGACGATGATGACCCCAACAACGAAGGATCTCAAGGTGATAATGAACCTCTCCTTCATCAAGAATTTGTCGCCTCATCCTCAATCGTTCCTATCGATGATGACAACCGACGAATGCGCAACTTTTTCCTGGATGGAATCGCTGCAACTATCTTGGTGACTTGGGTTATATTAATTTTTTTTCTCATAGAAATTAATTCTCACTTCTTTTTGAGAAAGATGTAAGTGTGCTTTTGATCACCCAATTATTCAAAAGAAGTAGACATGTAATTCATATTCATAATTCAAGATGATGATAGGTCGAAAAATAATTGTTATTACTATAATAGAAATAATCATTTGCCAGATCACTCACACAATATATAAAATATGATTGATGAGATATTTGAAATTAAAATATGAATCATTTTAGAATCGATAATATTATTAAAAACTAGTTTTATTTAGAGACTACTGATCTATCTTCTACTAACGATGACTATAACTATAACTAGAGACTACTAACTACTACTAACACGTAAGTTACTTTTATACTACTTAAGTTTCAATAGATATAAAAATCTTTATTTGTCATCAGGGCAAAGAGATGATCACGAACATCAAAAATAAATACATAGATCACAACAATATTAAATACAGAGTAAAGGAAAAAATTGATAGTTTTATACTGAAGACGTTCTTGTCATTATTATTGATGTTTATTATTCTATAGTAGATTTCATTGGATTTAATATTATTCTTGATTAACCTGTATCTGATATTATAAAACTATAAACAATTATCGGATTTATTTTACATGATCTTACAATTGATTGAAATAAATGTTTAAAATATGATGTTTATTAATTTGGTTACATTAAAATATAATGTTTATCTTGGTTCATACAATACTTATAGACCTTTTCAGTCTTCTAAAAGTAGATTCATTATTCTTATCTCGAAGATGGATCTTCACAGGTCCACGTTATAATTGCAGTGAAGGAAGATAGGAGAACAGTGTTGCCGATTCTCTGCCTTAGCACTGCCTTCCATAGAGGACAGCTGATGCTGGTATATCTGATGTAATTTTAACTGTTTATTCTGGTTGAAATCAATTATATTTTATTCGTCAAGAAAATATATTTTTAATTGATTCAACAATGAATTTTCATAATTGAGATTAAATATTATGCTAATTAATTATATTTCTACATTGTTAAAAACGAACCGGCAACGTTGCGAAGCTAGAAAAATATAGCACTATCTGCTTTGTTGAATGATATACAAGGATAGCAACACAAATATTGCCATCTGCCATTATAACGTGGACTTTACCAAAGATCTAATAAAGATCTAATTCTAGGCTAATAGGCCTTGTTCTCTATTCAGGGAAAATCTGGATTTAAGATGGAGTGAGCTAAAATTTCCAGTGGAAGAATATAACTTGACAATAATATACTTGGATAAATAATTGAGTATATTTTGAAATTAACCAGAGACAAATAATCTAGGTATTAAACAGTATCTTTACTCCATGGATTAATGTAGATGTTAACTCGTTACTGATGTCGTTATATGAGAACATAACTCGTAACAGGAAACTTGAATTGTATTTCTACAGTCCAAAGACTTTTGATTACTCCAACAAAGTACTTAGTAACAACAAGTTCGCCTTTGAAATCACACTCCATTATTGTCGCATGTATTAGCAAAGATGATGAAGTCTCAATCACTACTTCTTACCAAAATACTGAAAAGCAGTAATTTACTAAAAATGTGAGGATAAATTTGTCTACTAACAGACTGAGATTACTCATATTTCAATCCTCCGTTCTTCCATACATTAGAAATTGATGTATGTATGTTAATTGCCTAGATGAGAACATGCACTTCTGGAACAGCATGTGTAAAACCTTCGAGAAAATTGTATAAGCTTCACAATCCATATTATAACAACCACTGATGCAAGAACAATATTAAATGCAACTGCCGTAGAATGACGTCATCGCACTGTATGTAGTCCAACTCGTTTATTAGTTCTCCTGGCATTACTTCGTTACATAACGTCATTCTAGGGCGGTGAAATTTAATGGATGTTTATGCTACACGGAAACAGTCTATAGATGCATCGGTTCAAAGTGAAAATTTAAATGAGACTTCGTCTTATTTTTTCCGATTACATCCATGTTCCCAGATACTAGAAACGTTATTGAACTCTTTACTAAGAACTGTTGGGTTGGTCAAGAATTAAGAGATCAATAAATTATCAATGATCAAGTGGCTAGAAGCTTGAGAGTAAAATAAACAGACGCGTGGATAGAAAAGTGAATGGGAATTCTTTCTTTGCTGTTTCCATTCTCCTGGAGTTCAGACTTCTCTTTCTTATCGTACTTAATTTGGAACACACTTTTTGGCAATGACCGTTAGCACTCATTAACAAACGTACAATTGTTAGAAAAGTTGTATGTATTTTACGTTCATAGAGCTCATTGACTCAAGCAATAATTTTAGTAGGGTAATGATTCATCCAATTGCCATTAAAAACTCTTAAATTTATATTACAATTAGAATAACTGTAATAATGCTATCGCTTTTCAAAAGAAATAATTGATGTGAAAAACTTCTTTCGGGAACATTCTTAAGGTGCGTACAGATTTACGCGCCGCGAACATGAGCAATTCACTTTTAATCAGCTGTTGCCAAGCTTTTTATAACTGTATCTTACCGTTTCTGTAAAAATACAGATATAGTCAGCTGATTAAAAGTGAATCGAACATGTTCGCGGTGCGTATATCTGTACGCACCTTAAAGCTTTATTTGAACTAGGTAACGTTCATTTAAACTCACCAACATATCGATATTCATGAACGATTTATAATTTGCTTGTGAAATCAGTTCAAATTACAGTTCTTTAGAATGTGTGATTGCTGACATCAATTTGCAGCAAAATACTACATCAACCGTTGTCCGGGGGATTTATTAATATAACTCAATTCAATAAAATATATCAGTAGATCAATACAAAATGGTAATAATGGATTTATCCCTAGTCTTATACTGAGGTGTTGATAGTATGATTGTAATCAAGGAGGATATAATGTTGTGTGTTACACTCATAGGACACAAACCACGAGTGTAAATGATGAATCATCTTATATTCTTCAATCATCAAGATTATTATGGATAGAAAATAAGTATACTTGTATGGGGAATGCTTGTTTCACCTTATTATTCAGATTTGAAAGCTTCCGTAAAAAACTAACACCATAAAAGCTTCCGTCAACTTTTCTATACATTTGAGGACCACATATTTGAAATCTGGAAATAAATGAACCACCCTGACATCTTGATCATAGGAAGTATTTCAAGTCGCTGAATTCGATACTGCTTTCAAAAATGTTCTATCATTACTCCCAATCAAAGGATTTGGAAGAATAATTTGAACTGTTTACTTTCCCTGGAAAAGGAACCAGATATTCAACAAGTAAATAAATTGAATGAAGTATGAGCTCATTATTGTCTATACTGAGGTCCATGTTGTAATACTAGTGGAGAAAGATGGGAGAACAATGTCGCCGATCATCTATCTTGTCAATGTCTTCTATAGACGGTAGCTGATACAGGCTTATTGATGTAATATAAACTGTTCATTCTCGTTTAAAATAACCAATTACATTTTATTAAGCAAGAAATTATATTTTTAAATTATTTCATAATAGATTTACATAATTAAGATGAAATATATTGTTAATTAATTATGAATCCTACATTGTTAAAAGACGATCTGGCAACAGAGCAAAGCGAGAAAGAGATAGCGCTATCCGCTTTGTTGAATGATAGACAAGGATAGCAATACCATTGCTAATCAAACACTGTCATTATACGTGCAACTCACTATAGTGGTGGAGGTTTAAGTTTGAAGTGAAGTTGAGAGTTTAGATGTAACGTAGCTATTGTTTATTAGTAGGACAGTGGTGCGTTAAAATGATGCAGCTAGCTAGATGGTGTTTGCTGTCCAGCGTGAATCTAATCATTTCTGTTACCGAGTGTTCACAAGGGGGGCGCGACAGTCGAGACCGACGACATTCGAGGCCTGCGATAGTAGAGGACTGTTTTCCAGCCCTCTACGGTCGTAGGCCTCGACTGTCGGGGGTGTACGAAAATCGCCTAACGTAGGCGACATTTGAGGCCTCTTTTTCAGGAGTCCTCTACCGTCGCATGTCTCAACTGTCAGGACTGTACAAAAATTAGAGACGCCTCAACTGTCGCCTAACGCAGGCGACATTTGAAGCCTCTTTTTCAGCAGTCCTCTACCGTCGCTGGCCTCGAATGTCGCAGGTCTCGACTGTCGGGCCTGTACAAAAATTAGAGAGTCACTTGCAGCAGATGACAGTTAAGGACACATCCTACTGCGATACCAGACTGTACATGTACCAATGAGTCAATAGTGCATCATTGTCTTATAGATAGATAGAAGATAGATAAATATTTATATTTGTCAATGAAGGAGGCATAAGGAAGTAGTAATGGATTCCCATTACTTAAAAATAACTTTAGGGACCATCATCCAAGTACTGGAATGTATATCATATCAAACATACTACCGGGTGAACTGAATGCTCTTTTCAATTTTGAAAGACTTGACCACCTTTGTTGACATAACTTAATATTGGAGGGTGGAAAGATGCGGGTCTCTTTATTTTACATGCTGAACTTAATAGAAATAAAAGTTAATTTATTGACATAAAACATTTTCCAATGCATAGTCAACGTCAAAACAATTTAAAAGTTACAAAATTAATAAGCTCCAGAGATTAGAAAAAGTTTACATAGTACGATGATTAGAGTAATAACCTTCTTATATTATAATCTAGGAAGTTGATTTGAAAAATCGGTAACTTTATATAAACATTCTTCCTTAAAAATATGTTTTTGAAAACTATACACGAAAGATCTCTAACAATTACTATAAATAGTGTCACATATTGCTCCGTGGAGGGGCATGAATGTGCACTAAAAGAATAAAAGTAACTGGAGTAATTGAATTAAAAAACTAAATAAACAGTTGGAAAACCTGAGGTTATTAATCTGTACTTCGTAGTTATAGGTTAGGTTGACTTTCATTCGTTTTGTTGAAGCATGGATGTCACTGAGTTCAGAGGATCCAGGCAGAGTGAACAGTATATAGATAAGATTGATTTGAAAAAGTAATTTGCTAAATTGATAGGTTGGCAGTCTACAAAGGAAGCCGAAGTAGGGGCTGTAAATTTCCAAATTAACGCTGTAGGTGGGAATATAGTGGATTAAAATTGAATCGAATTCAGTAATAAAACGCAGTTCAGTTTGAACCTGCCTATTATGATCAATGCTGTTGCTAGGATCAGACAGAGATTTAAATTTCTGAGTGAGTTCACTCTCCAAATAATAACCAATATACTTGGGTTCTAATACCTGTGTTACAGTTGGAAGAGATATTAGACCACACAAGACAACAGACAAAATTGCAAATCCATGCGAACCGGGTCTCTGATAAATACTATAGGTTATAAGATTGCAAAATGCCAAACAAAAATAGTAAATACTTCGAGTACCGAGTTTAATTTTGATGTTGTCTATGCGACCTTTTACCTCTCCTTGTGGCATTAACTGGTTGTTAATGCTGGATCCAATACACCTCGATGCGGTAGGTCGATGGCAGTCGATTTTATTTGATTTGGAGTATCTCCAAAAAATGTTTTATTATTTGATATGAATGTTGACTACCATCTACCACCAGAAGAAATGATTTTCTAATAATAAGTATGATACTCGATAATATCTGACTACTACAAAACAGGTCGTGTCCTGCACAATCGATATGTGTCAGTAGAGAAAGAAAGAATTTGGAGGTGTAATGAAATAAATTCAGAGCGATGAAAAGATAATATAAATTAATATAGTATGGAAAAGATTCTCAGATAGCAAAAGATTGAATAGACAGATGAACAGATTTTACAAAATATAGTTTCCAACTTATAAGGAGTGAATATTAAATGATAGCAAATTTGAATCTTCAAACGATAGATACTGTATGAAAATTAAATAATTTCTAATTGATTAAAATGACATGGGTGATAGCCCTTGGAAAGGGTCATAGAACATACAAAATTAAATAGGCCAAGTAGGCTAATACAGAATTATAATTCAAAAATAGAATAAATGAATAGATAAAAATATTTTCAGGTTAGGGTTTTGCCTAAGGAAATAGACCTTTTGGCTAAGCACAGCGTGAATATTAAAATTTACTTATTGAAATAAAAATCAATTATGATAACTTTATACCCTTAAATCTATAGTCATGACTTTTCCCAAATTGACGAATTTATACGCTGTATAATTTTCGTAGATTAGCGGGGATCCCCTTTTATATGTTCGAATAACTTATGTAGACTTTTGTTTCCATTTTTGTATTCAAAGTACATTCGGCCATAGAATATATCGTTCCGGCTGTATCCTTCACGCGTGGCAAAAGCGTCGAAAAGACCTCACTATTATAATTTTAGGGTTTATTTAAATGAAATCGCAAAACTTAATATCACAGATTACTATAGGAACTTTAGATCAACTTTTAAAACAGAAAAGACAAAGACTGAATTACATTTAAACAGGAATTAAAGCTTTTAAACAATTAAGTATGTGGACCAGGTCGGTATCCCACTGGTGATTTTCGAAAAATGGCCACGAGTCCTCTTCTTCTAATTTCCACCTGAGTTTCTTCTTAGAAATTAATCTCGCCAAATTTACATACTAATTCGGGATTGGTCAGATTCTGTGACGTAACCAATACGCCAAATGGGTAGTGGAAATGTATCCAACTTTAAAGCTTTTAAATGAGTAAAATTCCTTATTGTAAGTTGTTTTAAATTATTATTAGATTCCATAAAAATAAATAATATAAATTCATCTATTACGATATACATTTGTTAAATAACTTCAAGAGTAGCCAATGATTTGTAGAACATAGACGTAATTTTATAGCATAAAGTAGAAGTAGAAAAACATATAACAATACACATGCATGTAATAATAATAATCATAATAATAAATAAATGTTGAGTTGTAGCAGTGGTAGCGGACGGTTGTGTTTTGGAGCAGCTCAGATAAGATAACCTGTTTCCATTCATTTCTTGCTTTTCAGAAATTAACGTAGATTTTCGTTTCATAACTATTACAGTAACATAATATCTTAATTTTTGCACGCCATTACATTTAAAAAATAACTTTAATAACATCATTCAGTAAGTAACCTCTTTAATAATATTATCATTAATTAATAATTTTTTTTATACTAATACCTCAACCTCTCACTGCATCAAATACTGAATCAGTAGTTCAAATTAAAGGTAATTTAAAGGTAACTTCAGTAGTTTCTTACTAATAGTATTTTTCATTCTCTGTTTTATCAATAGATATAGTAATAATAATAAGAATATAGTATAAAATAAATTAATTCCATATTTAATCAAGAATTGATCAACCATTTCCTTTTCATTCACGACAGAAGTTGGCAAAGTACATTTATTCATTGTAAATCCACGTTTATTATATCAATCTAAATTTACTCAGTGAAGTTCAAATATCTATTGAAACTTCTATTTTTATCAAATAACTAGTACAATTAATAAATAGAATTACTTTATTTCAACAATAAATTTGAATAATCTAAACCTTTTTAAACGTTCTCAACAATTTGAACGTGTCAGACCATTGTGATAGATTCAGATCACTCCTTTCCAGAACCAAATTCCGTTTCAACCATTTTCTGTAATAAACTTCGTAATTATTTGTCTTCTCATCGCTATTTTTCACGTTAAACAGATATTGTACAGGCCGAAATGGATGTTGAATTGGCGAGCTGCTTTGTGGAATATCTGTAAACATCGCATCTTGCGGCAGTTGCTCGTGGCCTGGGCCATGACAGGGCACGACCAACATTAATCCATTTCGCATTATTTTTTGCCTGATTGTTATAATTGAAATAATTATTTTTTCCGGTTATTGGTGGAGCGGAGTTGGGGACGGGGAGAGTCTGAAAGCCGTTGTCAGGGTTTGATGCGCAAGTGAAATTATCGTGAAGATAAGACTGGTTTTTGTTCGAGTCAGATAACCGCTATCTCCTTTTCATTCAACAGCAATAACTTTGAATTTTTCTGCTTTCCAATCTACAGGATACAGTACCTATTTTAATTATTATCAGCCAGTACAGAATTTTCTCAGCCGGTAATAAAAAAAAAAATAAATAAAAAATAAACAGTATCATAATATATTAGTATCATAATAATTAACATCTAAATCTCCTCTTTCAGTTAAAACCTACTTAAAAAAATAATAATAAAATAAAACAAAAATTATCAATCGGATGTAATAATCAAAATGAAATAGATAATTTAAAAACTATTGATACCTGGGACATTGATTTTTCTTTCAATACTAACTTCTATATTTAGAGTAGTTCCATCACATTCAATATTTTAGCAAATAAATTGGTGTTGATGTATCTGTCTAGTCGTATTGTTTCTTACTGGTATTGAGTTGCATTTGAATATTGTTGCTGTAAGAATTGTGTTTATGAGTCGCAATATTCTCTCTGTTCAAGTGTAATAGTCTTAGCATACGGTACGATAATAATGGCACTTGAACTTATAAAGACTGCTAAAGGGCACCTCATTTGTAGCTCCTGGAGCTCCTATTGAAAAAATATGTCAATCTATATTAAACGATTCTCAGATAAAAACTAGTCCTAATAGGGAAAATGAATGGACGATTATAATAGGAGGTACAAATAGTGTCACTGATGATTTTTCTGAGAATCATATTAAGGTGTATCTGAGGTGGCTGGTCAGGGTTATGGAGGAACATGCTAATAGAAATTTAATTATTACTACTATTCCTTACAGGTACGACTTATTTGCTAACTGACACATAAATTTGATGATTACTAAACTGAATAGAGCCATCCGAAAAATTCAGTATGTGAGTAACGTTAAAATTGTCGATCTCTGGATGTTTGAACCGACTAAGCATACACGGCATGGCCTTCATATGAACAGGTTGGGAAAGAAAACAGTATGCAAATTGATAGCGGGTATCATAACAGGAAAAAGAGAGCAGATAGAACAGACACATGAAAACGGCAGCCTTTACAAGCAGAAAAAGAATAATATAATTGCATTTAAAGACACCATACAACCTTCACACAATATTCAATCTGTTGAGACATGCGACCTGATTGATTTAAACTGATTAGTCATGACAACTATGATAAAAATTATTTTTTATCAAGGCAAATAAATGACATGAATAAGATAATGTTCAGAAGAGGAATATAGACAACACTTCTACAAAAGAGGTGAATTTTATGACAGAGGTAAATAATTGTGTAGATTTAACAGAGCAAGAGTCCTTAATAGATGAAAGTAATGGGTCAAGGGTGGAACAAGGTGAGATTATGGATCTGAATGGACTCGACAGGTCATATGTTATGTGTTTGAATATCCAGGGGTTTGCAGGGAAAATTGATGAAATAGAGGCTACCTTTGAAACATATAAGCTTAGACCATTGGCAATCTGTTTGAGTGAGCATTGGCTGGGGGCGGCAAATTCAGGTATCCTAAACTCTCTCACTGGCTATTCCTTGAGGTCTCTTTTTTGTAGGAAAAATAAGGCTAGAGGAGGAGTTGCAGTTCTACTCAGAGATGAAATTTCTTATCAAGTGAGAGATGATATTGGCGGTTTGTCAGTGGAGTGTTTGCTTGAGATTTCGGCAGTGGAGTTGAGGGATGATTGTTTCCAAAAAGGAAGGGGCACTGTTATCGTTTCAATCTATAGGCCACCCAATGCTTCATTCAAGGAATTTTTATTTAGTCTTGAATTGCTTTTTAAAAGATTACGTCTTGAGTCAATAAAGAAAAGTATATTTGTTTGTGGCGACTTTAATATTAATATATTGGATCAAAAGTCTAATAATAGCAAAAAGTTCCTGAATCTATGTTCTTCTTATCATTTAGGACCTATGAATAATTCCCCTACAAGAGTTCAATTTCAATGCAATCACACATCTATATCTTGCATAGATATTATTTTGACAAACTTAGAAATAAGTAATTTGAACTGTACTACTCTGGATATTGGGCTGTCAGACCATCATGCATTGTTCTTTCAGGTTTCTGAAGCTGCTTTGAAAATTAAAGGATCCTATGTAAGTAAAAGATATTTTCCAGAACCTGCTATTAAAAATTTTACCTCACGGTTGGAAAGGGAGACTTGGGAGAGTTGTTTGAGAGCCACTTCCTGTTTGGAGGGTTTTGGCAGGTTTTTTCATAGTTATAGACAATGTTTCTTGGAGTCTTTTCCATTGAAAACACTCAAGGTGAACACTGGTGACAGAGCTTGTAGGGGATGGCTGACTAAAGGTATTAAGGTATCATGTAAACGCAAAAGGGAAATTCTTGAGATGTTGCATTGCAATCCTAACCCTACCACTATGGAATATTTCAAGAAATATAAACTAATTCTGAGAAATGTTATAAGATTGGCAAAAAGGAAATTCCTATCTCACTGCATTACTTCTTCCAGCAATGTAACAAAGACAACTTGGAGGGTTATCAAAAATACACTTGGTATTAATAAAACTGCAGGTCCTTGTCCGGTACTCAGGATGGGCTCCAGCTTGATCTCTGATCCACAACAGGTGGCCAATTCCTTCAATAAGTATTTTAATACAGTTGCTGAAGGATATATAAACTTATCTTCAAGGAATTCGGCTGGTGGAAGGAGATATGAGAGGACCTTTGATGCTCCCCATAATAAGCCTAAATCAGCTTTCCATTTCAAAGAAATAACATGTGATGAGGTACTCAATATTATCAATGGTTTAAAAAATAGCAGATCATCAGGGTGGGATGAAATTCCAACATTTATTTTGAAACGAACTGCTCAGCTTATTTCAAAACCTCTCTCACATGTTATCAATTTGTCGTTTGGAAGGGGGGAATTCCCAGATTTACTAAAATTCTCATCCATAAAGCCACTGTATAAGAAGGGTGATTCACAGGAAATGTCAAACTTCAGGCCAATTTCTCTGGGAACGGTATTTTCAAAAATATTTGAGAGAGCAGTTCATATTCAGTTGAATTCCTATTTTGAGAGAAATAATCTTTTCTGTGATTCCCAGTTTGGATTCAGGAGGGGTAGAGGTATTGACAATGCTGTTTTTGGACTGAATAAGGAGGCTCTTAGTGCTTTGGATGGATCGCAGAAGGTACTAGGTATCTTTTGCGATCTGTCCAAGGCCTATGATTGCGTGGATCATGACCTGCTTTTGTCCAAGTTGTGGCACTATGGTGTGAGGGGAGTTGAATTTTTGTGGCTGCAATCATTCTTGCGGGGTAGATACCATAGGGTTTCAGTTGTTGCTGATGGAATGGTTTTCAACTCTACTTGGTTGGCAATGAATCGGGGTATTCCACAGGGATCTATTTTGGGACCATTGCTCTATCTGGTATATGTAAATGATATCTCAAAGTTTGTTAATTATGATCTAACTCTATTTGCTGATGATACAACAGCTCTCATTAAGGGTGGAAATGTTGATTCTTTGATTGAGGGAGCAAAAACTTGTTTGAATGAGCTTAATGAGTGGTTCAACTATAATGGTTTGTCATTGAACCCTAGTAAAACCAAATTGGTACCTTTTCATGCTCGAAATGCCCAGGGAACGTTTCATGTTAAACTAGACTCAGATACCACCTTGAAGCCCTCTGATGGAACCACTTTTCTGGGATTGTTCTTGGATAGTGATATGAAGTGGAAGTCTCACTCTTCTGAACTGTTGAGGAAGCTGAGTAGAGCAACATTTGCGGTGGGTGTGATCTCCAGGGTTGCAGGTACAAGTACAGCGTTAATTGTGTATCATGCGTATTTTGCATCCCATCTACGCTTTGGTATCATTTTTTGGGGCAGAACAACAGAATTTGAATCTATTTTCAGGACTCAAAAAAAAGCTTTGAGGCGAATATTCGGCCTGACAGACAGGTGTTCTTGCAGACCCATATTTAGAGAACACTCCCTCCTTACAGCCCCGGCAGTTTATGTCTTAGAGTTAGCTCTATTTGTTTTTAGAAATAAGGACCGTTTCCAGGAGAGACAAGTGGCGCATTTATATAACACGCGATTCAGGGGACTCAGGTATCCAGAGCACAGGCTGACTCTCTTGAAGAAGGGCCCTTATTACATGGGCATCAAGGTTTACAATGTCCTACCACAAATAGTCAAGGAAAGTGCTACTCCTGGTTTATTTAAGAAAAAATTAAAAACCATTCTCATAGGTATGTGTCCCTACAAAGTTGAGGAATTTTTTGAGAAGATAGCCTCTACATGATTTGCCAATATAGTATGGTCACTGCTAGTGTTCTATTTATGTAATAGTTGGTTTGCCTTGGGTTGGGGTATGACAGTGGGTTTATAAGTGATCCACATTCAGGGTTTTTTTTTCTCTTTCTTTTTCCCATTTTGAATAATTAAATGACATTTCACACATCACTAGAGCCTAGCTCTGCTTTTGTGATTTTTACGTGAAGAATTGAATAAAATATAAATAAAATAAAATAAATAAATATATCTCTTTTGTTTACATAGTTTTTTATGTGTTAGAATGTCGATCCTCAATCATCACATATAAGCTAATTCGTATTTCGTCTCCATAATAAATATAGCTTCATGACAGCTCATAAATAAATATTTAGGCCCATTTGGCATAGAAATATTATAGCATGAAAAGTGAAAAAATTAATATTATATAGTTTTGCGAGCAATTATTAATCAAACTGCCTTCTCAATTGGCTAGTTGTTGACAAGTTAGCTTTGGTCTGTTTAGGTTTATGTATTGATTCAATTCTAACCTTCAAATATTGAATTACTGATCAAAACAATAAACATCACAAATACATATATTTGTTTTTAATAATTAAAAAGTTTCTGGAAGATTTATAATTACTGATTTACTAGTTTCAGCCTTTATAGGTCAGATAACTGTCGTTTATCTGCCTTAGATAAGATTATGGTTCTTTCTCAGTGGTGGAATTTATTTTGCTTGTATAACGGTCTATAAATAATCTAATTTATAATTCAGGGGCTGTACAATCTTTGGGTACATCACAATAATCAGATATATGATTTTGTACCTTTGTAAAGCCACCTTTTTTGAGATCTTGCAATTTGAAGAAATTCAGTTCTAAAGGTGCGTACAGATATACGCGCCACGAACATGAGCAATTCACTTTTAATCAGCTGACTATATCTGTATTTTTACAGAAACGGTATAAGATATAGATATAAAAAGCTTGGCATCAGCTGATTAAAAGTGAATTGCTCATGTTCGCGGCGCGAACCTTAAGATAATTCCTGTGCCTAGTTTTTATAACTTGCACTTTGAACTCGGCAGGGGGCTTCGCCCGCGGCACCCCTGAAAATGTTTTCCTGGTTTATAATTTATTTTTCTTTGAATTTTTTTTTGAAATTTGGGAGTGTAGACTCTTTTCCTTGTGAGAGGCTACTTCTCTTTTCTTCATCACTAAAAAGCAGTGCTCAATGACTCAGACTCACAACCTGCTATCTCTAGAAAATATTATTGGTGCAGCTTCTTACTTGGGTTGACATTACTCTTCCAATAATTGTTTGTAGACAGATACACTTTGAGAGTAAACGTACTCGTATGTTTGTTCTACCTGTAAACTTGAAATTTCATTTTTAAACTATGACAACTTTATTGTACTATAAATTAAAAATCTATGGTGACCTTACCGTACAAGAAGGTAAGTAATAAATATAACAAGCAGGTAAAGTTATAAAGTCTCCTTCCCAAATTGTCAGCCCCATCACCATTTATCACTATTATTTTTTTGAAAAATCTTAATTTTCAGTAGAAAATCAAAGATTGATGGGATGAAGCACTGTCGCTATTCACTACATCTGTATCAACAATAAAAATGAACTGTATACTGCACTCCGAGACGAGACGATCTACAATGTAAACATACATGCGCATGTGAGAGTCGGATTCTCGGAAGGCTTAATGCTGACAAGTTCTAGCTAAAATCTCTTTGTTCTCATTCACCACTTTATACTTGAGAAAGTGAAATTTGAAAGAATTTCATATCGTTAAACTTTTAAAATTCTTATTATTTTTCTCGCTCACCTGAGTGAATGAAATACGTATATTGGTAGATGTAGAATGAATATTGAAGAGAACGTTTTGATGATGAAGCAATTCTTTGAATACAATTATTATTCATGATGTCTTTAGAACGTGATCTAATTTGTTCTTCTTCATGTTTATTATGGTTTACGTTTAGAAAATGGAAAAGAATGGAACATATTCATGGAGAAGGAGAAAGGAATCAGACGAAAAGGGATTGGGACAAATAGTAAATAAATACATTGAAAAAGTGAATTGAATGGGGGATAGAAACATTGATAAAAGGTAGTGAAACATATTAAGCATGGTATACAAAAAGAGGTAATGTAACAAAGCATGAAAATAATACAGGAGAATACAAAGCTAGCTTGTACGGTAGGAGAAAAAAAGGTGGAAGAGGAGAGCAAGAGTGAAAAGAGGGAGGAAGAGGGTGATGATGCAATAGTGGAGAGGGAAATGGAACTGAATCAAGTTATAAAATTAATGAAAAACTTGGAGAACGGAATGAGAATGTACAAAAAATGAGGAGAGATGAGAAAGATGTGGAAATGGAAGAAAGTCAAGGTTTGAATTTAGAAAGAAATGAAAAAGAAAATTGGCTAGTATTGGAAAAAGAGAAATTGATAAGAATAATTATAGAATGAAGAATATGTATGAGTTGATGCATACTCAACAAAGAGAAGTAAATTAATGAGAAAGCAATTCATAGTACCCCAACAGTCAAAGAAAGTCAGTCATATCAAGCAGTGTTGCATGTAATGCAGTGTTATGTTTTGTTCACGTTCGTTTCATCTTTTGTGTTTTGTTCTTGTTTGTTTTATTTTCCATGTTTTGTTTATGTTTGTAATCCTTTTCATATTAATTTATTTAATGGCTTGAGGGCAAGTCAATTTGTCAGAATGGCCGAGTGTAGGATATGAGATTGTAGCGATGGTAATTCTATTTTGACGTATCATCATGTGATTAATTCCATAAGTAACATCGTTAATGAAATAAATAAACAATTCAGTTTTTACGAGAAAAGCTTAATGTATAGATCAAGAAAATGTAAAATGTGAATGTGTGAAATTAATAAAAGTTATTGATTTGTAACAGGATATTGATTTGTAGAATAATATCCTACATCTATAATGTACTGAGAATTTGACATCCAAGAATCAAAAAGGTATTTACGAGTTTGAAAATTTAGTTTTTTATGAAGAAACTATTTACAGTTGTGAAGTTGCAATACTTATTCATAATATGGAAGGAATAATGGGATATAATATATTATTCAATTGCTGGTAAATCCATACTAATTAAATGATAATTCTTTTGGTGCTGTCTATCATTCTGGAGAGCCTAGCGCAGGCGACAGTTGAGGCCTCTTTTTCAGGAGTCCTCTACGGTCGCAGGTCTCGACTGTCGGGGCTGTACGAGAATTAGAGAGGCCTCAACTGTCGCCTAACGCAGGCGACATTTGAGGCCTCTTTTTCAGGAATCCTCTACCGTCGCTGGCCTTGAATGTCGCAGGTCTCTTTCGTCGCTGGTCTCGACTGTCGCAGGACTCTTATGTCGTTTGCCTCGTTTGACATCGACCCGTTCACAAGTAGTGTGTTAGTTTTGTGTCTTTTGCAGTCAGCATCACTCCCTTCAGTGAACGGTTTTTGAGAGTAGGAGTGAGATAGCGCTATACTGAAAGGATGTGTGAGTGAGATGGGCTGAGATCGGTGAGCGAAAACACTGCAATAAATTAACAGAGTGGCTGACAACGAAGGGCCCCCCTTTGGAAGTGTTTTGAAGAAAACAGTATCTTTCTTCTCGGCTTTCCTTATTCATATTCAACTATACTTACTAGAAACACGGAGAAACATACAGAATTGCCGAACTAGTATAGCTTTCAGCTACGATTTGTTCCACAGATTCTACCAAGGATTATAACGTTCCTAATTCTACCTAAGGTTATATCGTTCGGCTGTACGGCTGTAGACAAAGATGATTTTGCACACTATTAAGCACAGAGCACACTGGAGACACGCCGCGCCGCGCCGCGCAGCCGTGGACGCCGTGGAATTATTCCGCTGCCGGAACTTTTGGGAGAATACGGAGCGGAATTTATCCTCTGTGGCTGCGCGGCGCGGCGAGGCGAGGTGCGGCGCGCCTCCAGTGTGCGATAGGAGAAGAATTTTTCCTCTGAGCGCCGCCACCTTTCGGGTGGGTGAACACTTTTTCACAAGGAGGAGAGCAGAGTTTCGACGTCATGGATACTTATATCGATATCCAAGTTGCTTAGAAACGATAGTTTATTGATTTGACAACGGGTCGATGTCAAACGAGGCAAACGACAGAAGAGTCCTGCGACAGTCGAGACCAGCGACGGTAGAGACCGGCGACATTCGAGGCCAGCGACGGTAGAGGACTCCTGAAAAAGTGGCCTCAAATGTCGCCTGCGTTAGGCGACAGTTGAGGCCACTCTAATTTTCGTACACTCCCGACAATCGAGGCCTACGACCGTAGAGGACTGTAAAACAGTCCGGACTGTAAAGGACTGTAAAGGACTTTAAGAACTGTAGAACAGTCCTCTACGGTCGTAGGCCTCGAATGTCGTCGGTCTCGACTGTTGCGCCCCCTTGACAACGATACGATACTTTGATTTTGATCTTTGTTGATTGGCAGTTGCATGTTGAAAGAATTGGTTATGTTTATGTTATGATGCTGAAAGTGCCTTGAAATCGTGCTCTGGTAAAACACTTTGATTAATTTTCTAACTTGTAAGAATTTTGCCACTTGTCATTCATGTTAATAACCGGATAATATTCAGACTACAGGAACTTCATGAAAAATTTCAAAAATAAAAAAGCAAGTTTGTAACCCTATTCAGTTGTATTCATTTTGCTTACCTGTACTTGTCATTCATTTTATTACCTTAAATTATTAAGATAGGCTTCTCTTAACCGCATTGTGAACGCACCTTAAATTCATTTAATTCTATTTCAAGAACAAGAGAATAAACAGGCCTACCCGCGTTTATCCATGCTTTTATATTTTTCCAAATAAGAATGCAAACTGAAAAACGTTTGGTTAATGTACCTTTATTAAGCTACTAAAGAATTCAATGTGAAAATTCAACTGTTAATTCATCTCATATAGTTAATACCATATTTATAAGAAAGTGAATCTATAGTTGAGTTTATCTTTTCTTTTTTTGCTCTTGGTGATGCCCACATATGATTGTTCTTTGGTAATGCGAAGGCTGATGATGAGCGATGAAAAGTTTTAGGTCGATTTCAAACCACCCTCTACTAAAGAAGCCCAATTGAATAAATATTACATTACAAGAGAATAAAAATAACTTATTCATTAGGTACTATCTAAGAGTTCAGTAAGGCGTATTTACATGATCAAATGTTTCTCCCAAAAAATTAAAGAGCTTCAAATCTTATACAATATTTGACAAGACAAAAAGGTCGCTAGACAATAGTAAGTTACTTTAAAAGAAAAAAGATTTAAAGCTTCAAATCTTGTTCTTTTTAATGATCTTTCAGTCTTGTACAAGACTAAAAGATCGCTACGGTAGTGACTTTACTATAAAAAGTAAGCTACTCTAAATGACCATGATTTTAAGCTCTTTTATTTTAAAACTGTATCAGAAATTCTTAATAGTCGCTCTACGCTCTGCCAACTAGGCTGCTAAACCACGGAGTACATTCAGTAATAAATTTATTCTGTAAATACATAGTATTATGTGACTAAACTAAACTATCGATTCTAATAAGCAACTATCGATTCTAAGCAACTATGGATATAAATATATGTATCCATGACGTCATACTTATCGTGACGTCGTAATTATTCTGCTTTCCTCCTTGTGAAAAATTGTTCACCTTTCGGGTGCCTCTTCACTACCCTTGGAAGCTTTCGCTTTTGCTACCCTCGGTTAGCTCAATCTAGTTTAGGTTATCTCACTCAGATTTGCTCCTCGCTACAAACTGCACAAATTTTGCGTACATCCACGAAGTTATTCCAGGTAAGTTAAAATTTTGTATTGTATTTATATTGTGGAATATCTTCATTTATTTTAGCGTCTACTTAATATATTATCTAAGCATTCAAATTAAATGAAGTTCGGTATATATAGGTTAGACATAACCTCAAACGTCACAGAATGAAACTATATAGTTTACATCATTTATATATATAGTCTCTATATCATATATTCTCTATATCTCTATATCTATATATTCTCTATATCAATGGTTTACATAGTCTAGAACTACTTGAACTACATAACTTCATAATTCCAATCTTATTTTTATAGCCCACATTTTCATAACTTTTCATGAGTTGATTTCAGAGGTTCATCATCATTTATTATACATGTCATAGTATCGCCATGACATAGTATAGGTACATGTTAAGCAAGGTTGAAGTTCGTTGATTTTTAGGTGTTCATTCAGATTCTAATCTAAAGGTGCGGACACCTTTGTACATGATGATTATACCTAATACACGAAGCGGACAGTCAGGCCATCCAGTCCATATTGAACATGGTGATTGGCCAGCCTTTTGTAACCAGTCCATATTGGATTGGTGATTGACCTACCTGGCTGGTTCTTGTGTGGACACGTTTATCTTATGTAATCTATTTTCTAAATGAATTAGATTTCATTTATATTCTAAACTTATTGAACCTCATGTAGATTACACTTGAAAAACATACTACCTGATTTTACAGTGTATTTACATTTGGAAAAATTCTTTTTCACAAACGGTTTTAGTGAGTTACCTATGTAGTGAAATTGAGTTTCAAATGTTGGGTTCTTTTGCAATAGGATCTAGAAATATTGTTTCGTACTGTATATTGGTACACTCATGTGGATATTGAAAATATCAATGAACGATTTGCAAAGAAGGATCCCAGAAGACTGAAGTTTGCTCTTCAATCGAAAGAATCGGTATGTTTCTTTATATTACCAATAGCTCTGTGAACAGTAGACCTTGCGTAGTTATAAACCACAGCATCCTCTTAGGGTACAAACACCTGAAAGCGGAGCGTGGCGTGGCGTTGAGGAGCGTCGTGAACAATATCATGTTAAGTAATGAGCTAAAATACACTGCAAGCGTCTACTCGCAGAGCGGTGCGGAGCGTGGCGTCAAACTTAAGAACAAGCTGGTTTGTTTTATGGAGCGTCTACAAGTGGAGTGTCACAGTGCGTGTGCCAGTCTGGTCTACTCTAGTACTCTACTAGGCCCTTGACGCTTGACGCTCAGACGCTTCCAGTGTGTATCATGAACGCTCTGACCACACGACGCCACGCTCCGCTCCACTCCGCCTTCAGTATGTTTATAAGTTGAGACTTGGCCCTACATCCGAAGAAATTACAGGGTTGCCAATTCGTGTAAAATTGCAACTTTCTCGTATTTCCAATTGGATGTAGAATTGGATACCCGATATCCCAATAGTGTTGAAAAAGTTTCAGGATTGAAGGATTAAAAGGAAATTTTTATGAAAAAATTGGAAACATCGAGAAGGTTTGTTTCTCTTTCGAATATCACTTCTCTCAGAATCATGGGGCGTCGTAATGCGTAATAATTTCAGATCAAATTAACGGAGAGAATGTCTTCTTTCTATTGGTGTCTGGATAATTTTCACCCGACCTATAGTTATTTTATAGTTAATGATTATGTTCGTCAATGTCAAGACATTTCGAGCAGAAAACATGACATTTTTGACATGCAAGAAACTTTTTTGCTCCGAAAGATAAGTGGGTGCTGAAAGCGACAAAGTTTCTCAAATATAAATGAAATTATTTTTTCTATTGTCAAAAGTAGTCGGAAGATCGTATTTTAGTCTCCAAGGAATTTTAAAGTTAGGAGAGCGGCTGCATGGTATGCATGCATTGTGTACCAAATTGTATGCTAAAGACTGGCAATTTACAAGATATTTGACTGAATTATTTCAAACGCAAGCAGCTGATTGCCTCTAGAAAGGCTTGGATTATTAAATAAAATTTCGAGGCAAGGTTGTCATTTTCACTATTTATAATCTTGTGGCCTGCAGTTGATGAATTTTTCAATCGTTCTTTTTTTTTTTGATCCCAGCTATTGATAGCATATGGTGGCACACCATTCAGCCGCTGTCCTTGACTTTGGAACTCCTGAGAGGCCAAAATTCGTTCTTCCGAGTATGTTTGACAGTTGGAAAAATAATTTCAATTATTTCTGAGAAACTTTCACGCTTTCACCACCTACTTATCTTTTGAAACAAAAAAGTTTCTAGTATTTCGAAAATTTCATGTTTTCTGCTCGAAATGTCTCGACATTGACGAACAGAACCATTAATTAAAAAATAACTATAGGTCGAATAAAAATTATCCATACACCAATAGAAAGGAGACATTCTCTCCGTTAATTTAATATAAAATTAATACGCATTACGACGCCCAATGATTCTGAGAGAAGTGATATTCAGAAGAAATACAAATCTTCGCGATGTTTCCAATTTTATCAGAAAAGTTAAATTTCCTTCAACCCTGAAACTTTTTTAGCACTACTAGGATATCGGGGATGATATTCTACATCCAACTCTGACATTGAATGAAAGTTGTACTTTTACACGAATTGGCAACTCAGTAATTTCTTCGGATGGAGGGCCAAGTCTCAACTTATTTTACACAGACTATAATACTGTTCATCAGAGTAAATAAATTCTGTTCTGTCCTGTCGTATCGGCGACATATCGGTGTGAAAACAGCTAACGGCTGATTTGGCTGTTTGGGTTGGTGAATGGTGTATAGACAATGCTAATCATATCTTGTTAACAACTACTATCATCAAAAGCTAATTCTCTACAAGACATACTGTCAACTGGTTTGCCCGAGTTGAAAACATAGAAAGGTCGAGAGAAAATGCTTTGAGTTACTTTGAGTTAATATTTGCAGTTATTTATTATCCTTCAATAACATTTTCCATCACACTTCAATAAACTTCTGTTCTTAATACCTTACACAATCTCAAAACAACTTATTGATTTGAGTTCATTCCAGAAACTAACTGTTTAATTTTGTCAATTTTTTTATTTCATTGGATAATATTTTGAACACATGATAATAAAATCGTATTTACCATATTAGAAGTTCGAATCATACTGAAAAAATAACTTGCAAATAAAATATTTCCTACATACAGATGGAATTAAATAGAGAATACATTTAAATGCTAGTTAATATATAATTATTATTCAACGAAAATCCCAAATGAATGTATTCTCTATTTAATTCCATCTGTACCTGGTTGGCCGCTATGGCTTCGTATAAAAGCGCTGCTATCCAGAGATTGTCAGTTTGGTGTAAGGGTAAGCATTCCTGACTAGCAATTGGGAGGTACCGGGTTCGATTCCCGGGCTGGCAACTAATTTTTGGATAGTAGTTCTCATCGAATTTCCATCTAGCTGTTAACCCTGTTGTCAATGTCTGCAGTAGCAGAAGTCTTCGGGGTGATTTGCAGCATTCATTTGGGATTTTCGTTGAATAATAATTATATTTCCTACATCTTAAAGAGTGATCTCAAATATAGATTACTTCATTCCTGGGATCGCAGATCGCTGTCTGCGTGGCTGAGCTACGTCCTGATACAGCCTTCTACAGCAACTTATGGCAGCTTGCCCCATAACATTTCAAAACTTGGAAATGTTTGCTCAACTTGTACCATGTTCTCAGTGTTCTGCTTAACCTATATTTGTGAACCGACATTTTTTTTAAATTATGCTATAAATTACTGTACTAACGTACATTAAATCAAAATTCCTATTATTAATGTCCACTGTCTATTTCCGTCATAGATAAACACTTGAAATCCTTAGGGTTGTTGTAACAATACAAATTCAAGAAGAGCCCTGGGAGAAATTTGAAGTGCAATTCTAGTATAAAACAATAGCAAACATAAAAATCTTTAGAACTCCCGCCCCTCTCCCTGGCCCGATATATTATCATGACACAATCTTACTACACCGCCCCCCCCCGCCACCACTAGTAATATCTCACCTCCCCACCCATCCCCCGCCACTACTAGTATTTTCTAGCGATCATGATCGATCACTGCATTATCTTCATCATCCTTCATACAGAGGCCCGGTTGCACAAAGGCCGGTTAACTTTCAACCGTGATTAATTTTACAAGAGCCGATCAGAGAAGGCTTTTATGGTAAGACGGTTTCTCTGATTCGGTCTCGTTGAATTAATCACGATTAAAACTTGACCGGTTTTTGTGCAACTGGCACTGAGTGATTCTACTGAGAGCACTTTCTGTTATCAGTGATTCGGCCATTTTGTATGTACTGTAGCTGCCAGTATGGACGGTTACGGTTCAGATCATACAAGCTTTGAAGGGCATTTAAATGGATCGAAGTCTTCCATTCACAGTGTTACGTCATGAATAAGAAACGAGCTAGGAAGGCTGAAGGCGGGACTTCCGAAACATATTTTTATCTTTTTCCTCTCATACGTTGCTCGTTTTTCAACATACAAGAACGCCCGCGATGGAAGTTCACCGTTCTCCACTTTTATGCCTTGACTCCACGACTACTTCTATAATTTAATTATTATACTGTATAAGTTCACAAATATTTGTCACCAGTATATGTCACTGTGACCTGGTGCAAAAACTACCAATGTCAATTTTTTTCACAAATGAGTCTAATACAACTAGTACATCATGTTTTTTGTTTTATTCATTCATATAAAATAGCCTTATCATTATGTTAAATCATTACATTACTGTACATTTCGATGATAAACAGATTTTCCTGTTATCATACTGTTTTTTGGATGAATAAAATCTTTTTAATTTCATTTCAAATCACTAATATCGATTATTTTCAGTTCCAGAAGTGCCAATGTCTCAAAGCAATAAAAAGTTATAAATTTTCTACTACCAATGTCATGATTTAGTTATTCCTCTAAATTTCTCAGAGTGCGAAAACTACCAATGAAGACATAGTTTTTAGATTGACGAAGACACATGTTTTTAGATTTCCATTCATACTCCGTGCCAGAATTACCAATGTCTACTTCTGAACTTCTAGCACTCGCATTTCCGTATCGAAATGCCGTAGTTCGAAAATACAAGCTGATTTGTGAGAAAGTAGGTATTTTGACATAACCTTACATTATGACAAAATAACCTAGCCTAATATAACCTAAATAGCCTTACTTACTTACTTTTTCGTGTCCGGTCTTTCAAATTTTTCCAGCCCAGAAGTGGGCCAGGTCCTCCGCAACTGCATTCCCTCTCCAGAGGTCGTCATTCGTGCAGTGAACAGGGCACAGTGGGCACTGTGTGAGGTGGTCGATGTCCTGTGCCTCTCCGCAGTCACAGTAGATATCGCCCTCCGCTAAGTAGCCCCACCTCGCTAGGTTGGTCTTCACAGGGGCCACGCCAGTTCTTATCCTATTTAGCGCCCTCCAGGATTTCCATGGCAGACTGGTTCCAGTGGTCTCAGGATCCCGGAGTGGGTACCAGTCTGGAGGTTCTGGCTGTGTGAACCTCATGAAACTTCTCCTGGATTTGAGTCGGCTGCGCGATGGCTCCAGCTGACCGTGCATCACGTGCCTCTCATCGAAGGTCTGTTTGAACCTCTCCAAGTATTCGTGGTTGGCTCTTCTGATCTTGGGAGTGTTCATTCCTGCAGCCCTGTAGAGTTTGTCGATGGGAGTTGGTTTCATGCAGCCGGTTGCAATGCGACACGTCTCGTTAAGGGATGTATCAACCTTCTTTGTGTGGGCTGACCGACACCAGACGGGGCAGGCGTATTCCCCAACAGAGAAGCAGAGAGCCTTTCCTGATGTCAGGAGCACGCTGGGATTTGCTCCCCATTGGCTGCTGCATAGCTTCCTGATGATGTTGTTCCTGGAGTTGACTTTTGATGATGTATTCTGACAGTGCTGTTTGTATGTCAAAGTTCGGTCCAGGGTCACGCCAAGATATTTTGGTGAGTCGGTGTGTTCCAGGGCCTTGCCCTCCCAGGTAACGTTCAGTCTTCTCCTAGCCTCCCTGGATCTTAGGTGGAAGGCGCATACCTGTGTTTTCCCTGGGTTTGGTTTGAGGTGACTCTCCTTGTAGTAGGTTGATATTTCCTCCAATGCATGAGTCAGTCTTTGTTCCACTCCTTCAAAAGAACGATCTCTGACCAATATAGCCACATCATCGGCGTACAGGAAGTGGAGAGCATTGGGTGTGATGGGCTGGTCATTTGTGTAGACATTGAAGAGCAGCGGTGCCAAAACGCTCCCTTGGGGTAGACCGTTCTTCTGGATTCTCCAACGACTCTTTTTTCCATTCAAGCAGACATAGAATCGTCGGTTCTGAAGGAGGGTACGGATGGTACTTGTGAGGTGCTTGTCTCCCGTCATCTTGTAAACCCTGGAGAGCAAAAGATTATGGTTGACCGTGTCATATGCTGCTGTTAGGTCTATTAGAGCCATGCCTGTGACGACACCTTCCTCAAACCCATTCTCAATTTGCTCAGTGAGGTTCAATATCTGGCTTGTACAAGATTTACCTGGCCGGAATCCTGCCTGCTGTGGGATGAGCCTCCCCTCAAAGAACCGCACGACGCGCTGAAAAATCACACGCTCATAGAGCTTGAAAAGATGGCACAGAAGTGAAATTGGCCGGTAGCTGGAGTCAGAGTCTGCAGGTTTACCTGGTTTCAGAAGTGCGATGACCTTTGCTTTCCTCCAGGCTTTGGGGAGGGACAGCGATGACAGGCAGCTATTAAAAAGGTTTAGGAGCCAATTTTTAGCCCCAGTTCCAAATTGTTTGATTTGTTCGGTGCAGATGTCATCCTCTCCTGCAGCCTTCCCATTCTTCAGTTGGGTTATTGCTCTCTCCAGCTCGTCCATTTGGATGGGTTCCTCCAGTAACTTGGGGTCTGGCTGTTCTTGTTGCTCCATTTTGAACTTCTTTGCTCGGCCCTCTGTCTTTCCATTCAGGAGCAGCCGGTGTGCAACTTGGTTTGCTGTTACCTTATCAGAGTGTGGAGTTGTTCCTTTGTCGCCACTGAGTCTTTTCAGCAGGTTCCATGCAATCTTGCTGCTATGTGTCATGTCCATGCCTTCGAGGGTCTCAATCCACTTGGCTTGTCTGGCTTCACTTGTCATCCACATGATTTCTTCTCCAAGTGCAATGGTGTCATCGTTGAATGGGTCCTCCTCATAGCGTTGCTGGTATTCAGTAAGTGCATCCTTCATTTCAGTGGTTACGCCGGGGATGTATCGTTGTCTGCATCCTCGTGGGATGTGCTTGCATGACACCTCTCTTAGGCACTGCACAAACCTGTCATAGTTCTGCGGAGTTGGTGGGATTTCAGCCACAGCCTGGTCCAGGTCTTTGGCAAAAGCGTTCCAGCAAGCCTTTCTGAAGTTGAAGCGCCTCCTATAAGGTATAACATGTGTCTTCACAGCAGAGTAAACTTTGATGCCAATGGGTCGATGCTGGCTCCTTGGGATGGGATCATACACAACTCTTTCACACTCAGCTGACACTCTACTTGTGACAAAACACAGGTCTGGGTTGTAGCCACGCCTCCAGGCACGGCTGTTGAAGGAGTGTGGGAGTTTGTGGTCGTGCAGTAGAGATAGGTTGTTCGTCTCAGCCCACTCTTCTAATTTGTGTCCATTTGGGTCTGTGTTGTCGTAGCCCCAAGAGGTGGAGTGGCAGTTGAAATCTCCAACCACAAACTGGATCTTTTGAGCATGAAAGTTGTTTGTTGGTTCAAGAGAGAGGTCCCTGCTGGGTGGCTTGTAGATGGATGACACAGTACAGTTGCTGAGTTCTACTGTGATGAATTCTATGTCGTCTTGTTGTTTTGTGTCAGTGGATGTGATGGTGAAATCGCTTCTGGTGAACATAGCACTGCCGTAGGCTTTGTGTGGAATCTTAGCAACTAGAGTCATTCCCTGAATTCGAGGTCGGGCACTGTTTTCGTCCCTGTGTGTTTCTTGTAGGCACAGTACATCTATTTTCTGTTCACTGCATAGTAATGCTAAAATATCCTCTTTAGATCTAGATAAGCCTTCAACATTAAAGCTTACTATCGTCAAAAATGGGCCTGATGTTCCGTTGTGCATTTATTTGAAAGTCTGGTGGTAGAAGGATTGGCCGTCACTTTATAAGTGACGTTTCCAGGGGACGCCGGCAAAAAACTTTTCGTATATAGCTTGGTAATTGCTTTTTGCTCGCGTGGAGGCTCCTTCTATGTCCCCCAACCTAAATAGCCTAATATAACCTAATAACCTAATATAGCCTAAAATAACCTAAAATAGCCTAGTTCTTGCACTAGGCCATACACCGTATTTTTGTCTTTATGTTACTGATTCACATATATGCTCACTTTTTAAGAACATCATGTCTCCCATAGTGACAACCCCCAACCATCTGTTACAACATAATTTATAACTTCACGATTCAAAAATTCAATTTCGGATGAAATTACATCTTCCATTACCTACTGAGTTTGTGAAAATGTTGGCCGGTTATCATTGGTGCTGATAACCGTTTATCAATAGAATTAGCTTTCGTGAGGCCGGATGTGAAGCATATTGCTTTTTCTTGACACGACTGAACGAATAATCTAAAAGGATCACAGCAAATAAATGCGATGCATGGAATGTGTGAGACTCCGCCGGTCAATGAACTTTCTATGTGAGTTATCTCGCAACTGACAAGTAGTGATGTGTAGTCCACTGTCTTCAAGAGTTTTTATATTTTTATCTGAACACAGTCGCCATTTATTGCTCACTCTATATAAGTATCAAATCAATTAGATTCTAATTACAAAGTTTAGAATCATTCAAGCATTGAATTGAATTTCTTTTTTAAAGTTGAAAAACTATAATTTGAATGTGTGATAACAAATCCGGAACCCTTACCATCACAGAGGTTTATTGCTTGAGATTAGTTTGAATGATTGAGTTGGTTTAGTATCTTATTGGCCAGTGGATCAGTAAACTGCACCTCATTCATAGTAGCTCTGTAGGTGGCATGCCAAATGACCGATTCCCATTTGGCCGAAATTATTATTTTGTCGCAAAAGATCGAAAATTGAAGAATCCCAAATGGTAGAATTGAAACTTGTACTTTCCCAAATGGTCGAATCGCAAATGATCGAAAAGTTTTAATAGTAATCCCATTTGGCCGAAAATTTCAACTGTCGCAAAAGGTCGAAAATTTGATTTTCCCATCTGACCGATTCTCAAACAGTCGAATCCCATTTGATAGAAAAATGTTGTAGTTTGTCGCAAATGGTCAAATCCTATTAGGTAGAAGAGTTTTGTATTTTGTCGCAAATAGTCAAATACCAAAAGGTCGAAAGTATACTTTCCCATATGGTCGAATCCCATCTAGCCGATGAGATTCGATCATTTGCGACGAACTACAACATTTTTCTATCAAATGGGATTCGACTATTTGAGAATCGGTCAGATGGAAAATGAAATCTTCGACCTTTTGCGAAAGTTGAGATTTTCGGCCAAATGAGATTACTATTAAAACTTTTCGATCATTTGGATTCGACCATTTGGGAAAGTTCAAGTTTAGTGGCAAGTCAAATGACTGATTCCCATTTGGCCGAAATTATTATTTTGTTGCAAAAGATCAAAAATTGAAGAATCCCAAATGGTAGAATTGAAACTTGTACTTTCCCAAATGGTCGAATCCCAAATGATCGAAAAGTTTTAATAGTAATCTCATTTCGCCGAAAATCTCAACTGTCGCAAAAGGTCGAAAATTTGATTTTCCCATCTGACCGATTCTCATACAGTCGAATCCCATTTGATAGAAAAATGTTGCTGTTCGTCGCAAATGGTCGAATCCTATTAGGTCGAAAAGTTTTGTAGTTTGTCGCAAAAAGACGAATCCCATTTGGTAGAAAAGTTTTGAATTTCGTCGCAAATGATCGAATCCCATCAGACCGATAGCCGAGTGAGAAACTGGAGAAGGAAATAGAAAAACCGGTTCTACCGATTGCGCTCAGAATTTGATGAGTTGAGCTGGCATAAATGTATGAGCTGCGCCCCTAGATTTTACATGCCATATCCGATCACGAAAAAACTTGGCACACACTTACAAGAAGAAGAAGAAGAAGAAGAAGAAAAAGAAGAAGAAGAAGAAGAAGAAGAAGAAGAGAATATATGTCTTCATGGTTTAATGCTGTTCTTAGTGAGAATTTGTGTGTGTTTTTGGCTTCAAAATTCATAAAATAACTTAATTAATACAATGTGCAGTGATAATTAAGTGTAATATTTAACTATAATTTGGTGTTTTAATTTTTCTAAATTTAAAATTTGCATCTCATATTTATTTTTGGACGAAAGTTGAGCTTGAACTTCTTACAGAAGAAACATAACCTATTTTTTGGACATGTAATCAAAATTTGGGAATGGAATAGTTTTGGGCCAAGCCTGTTGTTCCTTCCCAATCATATTTATATGATTTGTTATTGTATCCACGTATAATGAATAAATAAATAATTTTACGTACGTTTCCATGAATTACACTCAGTATTCTGGTGCCTGATTTATCATACTTCTACATACCTTACATCAATTTATCATCGGTGCTGCGTTAGAAAATGCATTACCTAAGTTATATGCTTTGTTTAATAACATACAAGGAACACAATCGCGTTTTTCCAACAGATACTGACTTCTGATACTGACTTGTGAGTGATATTGTTCCAGCATTAACACTTTGTTCTTTATCTAGGAGAGCATACAATTTTCTAAAAATGAACTTACCATTACCAGGATTGTCAACTTTATCAATGTTGACAAGGAATATTAAATGTCTTCCAGGACTTCTAAAAGAAGTTCTCACATTCATGACAGCAAAATTGAAAGCTAAGGAGACAATCGAGAAATTGACTATCTTGAGCTTTGATGAGATGAGTATAGATTCACGTGTAGTGTATGACAAAAGAGAAGACCAAATTCTTTAACCACACTCAAAAGTTCAGGTTGTGATGGCAAGGAGTCTATGTAGGATAGATAGATAGATAGATAGATAGATAAAGAATCCATTTTTCACTTCAAAAAACAATACAAAATAATATCAAATTAAATACAATATCATTCGTCACCAATCAATACCATAGTTCATAATAATCCGAAAATTCTTAGGCATAGCCGAAGCCGTCAGCCGGAGTTGATAGTTATTTAATCTATATCTCATCCTTATCTTCTAGTTTTTGTCAATGTTCTCACAGTAGGCTACAGAGTGAACGGGCTGCACAATGTCATGCGATAGCACTCAATAAACTTTATAAGGCAACTGGGAAGTTAGCACTAAATATCAGTCGCTCATAGCACAGTAGTCCGTCTATGCTTGGAGTCTTATCATTTTCAGTTCATTTGAGAAACCTGAATCATTATTATAGGCCTAGAGATGAACTACACATTGATACAAAGTAAATTATTCTTACTTATTAATTGAACATACAAATAATTCTTCATGAAATGAAGTGATACAATGATATTTTGAACTCATTTGAACAATGAATAATCATCTTCAATTAAACCGATGAACTCAATCATACATGTCCAGAGCTATATGTATAGTTTTCGGTTTGGGAACAATATTTACAATGACATATTTATTTTCTATAATCCACAAGTATTATTAGAGTACAGCTATTTTTAGAAATTGAATTCATCCACAAGGAGCTTTCTATATCTCAATTTTACATTCACATATCCCGCTAGATCTTTCCAGTTTTTACCATTTAAATACTCTTGGACAAATTCATCCGTTATCACCGAGCTTCCAAACCATTTTACTCGGTACTCTGATAGCACCTTACATTTTCCTATAAAATGATAAATGTCTTTAATTTCTTGACTATTACATAGTGAACAAATATAGCTGTTTCCCCCCCTATCTACTCTAAAATTCAAGGGTAATAATTATCCTCTCGCTCTGAAAATTATGCTAATCATCCTTCTTCTATTTGAGTCGTTTAAATAATCTTTCATAACTGCGTTATTGGTTCTTAACGTATAATATATTTGATGAAACTGAGAATTTGAAGCTTTCTCCCACCAAGTTCCCAGTACATTACGGCGAATTTTATCAATTATATTGTCGCACGTCATCCCCCACCGATCTGGCTGAGTTATAGGGTCCACTCATCCCTCATTAAATTGATTAAATAATTGTTTCCATTCACTACACCAGCCACTATTACTCTGTACCACAAAGCTTGTTAATATTTTAGGGAATCTATGGTCAGGTAATGCAAGTGCTTTTAATATGTATTTGAAATGCATTTTTAGGGTCTGTAGCCACATAATATCCCTCCCGCTTTCTAAATATAGAATATAGTTGGGCGTATTCTGCGGTAACCCGAACATTCGTTTCATGAAAAATCTATTGAAACATTCTACATCCTCCCTAAGTTAATACCCCTACACCTGACCAGCATACGTGATAGTTGTTCTACTCACTGTCTCAAAAACTTGCCATTTAGTGGATAACGGTACATCTTCGCTGCCTATAAACTTCCGCCATAAACTATTAATACCGTATCATACTTGGAAAATGTTTGCTGAGGGACAAAGTGGGAGTGAACGTAACCCCTAGATATTTATACTCATTTACAATTTGAATGGGATCCTCACCATAGTACCATTTTTTCATTTCCACTTAATCTACCTCCTTTCCTAAAAACCATAATCTTAGATTTATCTTTGTTTAATACTAAGTTCCATCGAAAACAGTAGCCTACTGTTGCAGCCTATTTATCATACTTTGTAACTCCCTAATATTATCAGAAAATATCACTAAATCATCTGCATAAAGAAAGGAATTAATTTTAGAGTTCCCCACCCTCAATCCTCCACCTACACATTCACAAATATCATGCGTGAAAATCGAGAACAAAATTGGAGAGAGTAGGCAGCCCTGTTTTAATCCGCTCTCAAATCTAATACTCCTTGTTAACCCGTTTTCACACCATACAGAGGAGGACGCGTTTCTATATAAAGCTCTAATCATTCCTACGAATTTACTGGAGATTCCTATCTCAAGAAGTCTATAGAACAGTGCTTCTCTGTCTATAAAGTCATAAGCAGCTTGGAAGTCAATGAAAAAACAGTATATTTTTTTAAGCTGTACAGTCAAGCTATACAGGACAAAAATGTTTTCTACGGCAGAATACCCGACTCTAAAACCCGCCTGATCTCTTGGAGATAATTTTTCTCATTCTAACCCAATCCTCCAATCTTTTTTAATAGTATTTCTACAAATACTTTATAAACGGAATTTGTGAACGATATGGCTCTATAGTTATTAGGATTCTTGGTGTCGCCTTCTTTATGTAAGGGAAATATTATTGATTTATTAAAAGACTCAGGGGACGTACACTCATCATAAGTTCTGTTGAAAAATACATACATCCTTGAATAAATACATATATCCTTGAATTCTAATGGTGCTTTTTTGTAAAATTCAGGAGGGATCCTATCCTCTCCTGGCGCTTTTCCGTTTTTAAGCCTTTTCAGGGATATATCCATCTCATCATAACTAGTTATCCTATCAAGCGCATCACTATTGATAAGTGGTTCAGCATACATTATTGGTCCACTTGATCTTTCAGGTGTGTATAACCGTTTAAAATGATATATCCACTCATCTGCACTAATATTAGGATTTTTTCTGACTGAATTCCTTTCAGTTTGAGTACTATCTCCCAAAACATTTTAGAATCTTTAACAGTAGCATAGTCTATGATGATCTTAAACAACGAATCACAAATGCTCTTGCTACAGTTAACCGTGAGATGCTTAGTCGTGTGTGATCAGAATTTGACTACCTTGTTGATATCTGTCGTGTTGCAAATGGTGCACACATTGAAAATCTGTGAATTTTCAATAAAAACTTCAAGAATTCTTCTATGTAATCATGTAAGTAATGATCTAAACTTTTAAATAATAAATTCTCTACAAGCTATTCAAACTGTCTATTTCATTTGTAATCACCCGGTATTATGTATTTGATCAAAAAATGACAAAATATATTCTTTTTGAATTTATTTCTGAACTACAAAAATCGGACTTCAAAGTTGTTAGTGTAGTGAATGACATGGGCGGAGGGAACCAAAGTCTATGGAATTCATTGAATGTGACAATTGCAAAATCATTCTTCAATCACCCATCAATCACCTCTCATCATATATTGGTATTTAATGATGTGTTACATCTCCTGAAATTGTTCAGGAACAACTTCCTTGATCATGGAATAAATTTTCCCAAAGGTCAAGTGTTGGAGAAAAATAATTTCAAGAGCATCATAGAAGGAGATAAACTGAAGCCAGCTCCAAAATTGACGAATTTACATTTGGAAGTTTGTGGAAATATGAGATAGAAGGCCAGCTTGGCGGTTCAATTATTTTCACACCATTCAGCAACTCTCCTCAAATTGAAACATTCAAAAAATCCTGAATGGAGTGATTTTTTTGAATTGGTTGATAAGTTTTTTGATATGATGATTTCTAGATTTGTGAATGATCGAAGAAAACTGTGGCATAGTGCATCTGGTGTTGAGTTGACTGAGCAAGAATGCAAATTGAATCGAATGGAAGAATTGATTTTTGAAATAAGGATGGGAAGTAAAAAATCATCAATGCCATTCCAAAAAGGGATATTGATGACAATATCATCTATGAAGGGACTCTTCAATTATCTACAAAAGTCATATGGTTTGGAATTCATCATTACCCATAAGCTGAATCTAGATGTGTTGGAGAATTTCTTCTCAAGAATAAGGGGGATTGGAAACCAATACTCTCATCCAACACCAGTGGAATTCAAAAATAGATTGAGAAGTTTGATTATTGAGGCAAATCTTCCCTCTATTTCCACTGGAAGTGATGTAGAAAAAGATGGATAAAATTTTCTGACTAGTACAATGCTTTAAAAATTCCTTTCCAAGAAGCAGAAGAAGAAACTAGATACGATGAAGGCAAACATTTAAGCTGCAGTTTTGAATAAAATTATGAAGGTACCTTGTTGAACACACAAGAAGAAGAAGAAGAAGCCCTGAAATATGTTGCGAGATATGTAATTCATAAAGATGCTGATTCTTAGTACAAAGAAGCAATGTACTCGAACAGTAATTGGATTGAAGCCTTGAGTAGAGGAGGTTTAACATGTCCTACTGATGAATTCAAGGATCATTCAACAAGCGAATGACATATTTATGAAAATTCACGAAAATACGGTCTCAAACACAAAACAAGTGATTGGAAAATATGTGAACATTTAAAAAAAAACATTCCCAGAAGTTAATGATAGAATCTTACGAAAATTTGCGCGGACAAGAACTTTTATTAGACCCAGTTACATGAATGAGAGAATGAAAATTGCAAGTGAGGAGCGAAGAAATAAGAAGAAATACATTCAGTTTGTACATTCATGCAAGTGAATACAAAATTCAACTTTCTCGCTAACAAAACTTGCCTACCCAAAAAATTTAGAATTTTCTAGCTTATTAACTTCTTCATATCACGTTTTTGAAATTTTGGAAAACTTCCAACTTTATTTTATTCATACAATTTGAATTGACTTCAAATTCATGTATATTAATCTACATTATTAGAATCGGTGATTCATTCGCTATAAGTACAGATAATTTCAATGTTCTATCTGAATTGTAAGGGTGTTGAACGACGATGTATTTGAAGCTACAATGAATAAACTGTATGCTCAGTGTAGTTACTCATCACTTATTTAATACACGTGACGTCACGCTGGCGTTCCCCCCACCACTTTGAATCTCACACCTGTGAGTGATCAACCTTCTGTCTACTAATATAACGTTGATTCGGTGGTACCTTCTTCTGCGAGATCTATATTATGGATTCCCTGCACTCTCCACACGTGTTATTATTCAAAAACATAACAATGATTCAAAAACCTCGTACCTCTCCCGTGATGTTTACAGCAAAACTAAGGAAGAGAAGCTAGAACTCTCTACAATTTGAAGCAACATGGCTATTGTAGATTGTGTTTAGAATAATTTTAGAGTTCACTGTTCATTTCAATATAAGAGTTTTCAAATTATTGAAACACTGACACAATATATTATTGTATAAGCTGCAAGGAATGAGTATGGCATTTCCACAGCTTCAGATTTTTCACTTGATTGTAATAAAGTTATATTACTGAGAGTATTCACTTAAAATAAATAATAATTAATTTCAAAAGGGAAAACATAGGGTAGAGTTGACAGAAGAGGAATACTTTGTATTATGAGTTCATACTATGTAAAATAATGAATTAACATTCAATTGTAATCAAAATAATAAAAACGAGACTCTTCAATAATTCTCGAGGAACAAGAAAACTTCACACTGTATTATGATATTGTAGAACTTGATATAATAAGAGTGTGATATATCAGGAGTTGTCTATATAATAGGATCATTTCTTGAGTATACTATATGCAATCTCCCTTTTTATTCGGATTAGTAAAGTTGTAGGCTATGTTCAAATTGAGAAGTTTGTTTTGAAATTCATAGAATTGACGAAATTTATTCCATGTTAACACTTCAAGTGAACTCTCAATAATATCATTATTCTTTAATCGATAAGAGTTATTTCAAACTTGCTTGAATTCTAAAGCTGATTAATGCAGTTGGAGATTGATATAATGTATAAAACAATAATTGAACTTGTGAGAGGTAGAATTGTCTACATTTCAAGTCAGATTGAAAGCTTTGAATTCGAAAGAATTCTCTATTCAAGGGCCGGTTTCCGAGCTCGGGATTTAGCTAAGTTCACTTTTTATATGGTTCACTGTACATTTCAATATAAAAGTTCTCAAATTATAAAAACACTGACACAATTTTGTTGTATAAGCTGTAAGGAATGTATATGGAATTTCCACAGTTTCAGATGTTTCACATGATAGTAGAGGGGATTAGACACTTTAAGGAAGCTTTTTTGCGCAATCTCCCCCCTCCCCCCTCCCCCACCACCCTGAAACTCCCCCTTCCCCCCTCCCCCCTCTCCCTCTCCTCTCCCTCTCCCTCTCCCTCTCTCTCTTATCTTATCTTATCTTATCTAATCTAATCTCTTATCTTATCTTATCTTATCTAATCTAATCTAATCTCTTCCCCTCCCCCAGTGAGGACGAGGGGGATGAAGAGAGAGAGAGAGTGATCTCTCTCAGTGAGGGAAAAAATAATTTCCCTTTGAGGGAAAAATTCTCTACTGTCAAATTAAAGTGAATGCATATTTCTACATCTAATGCTATACTGACAGATTGAAGTGAATGCTAGATGAGGGAAAAAAATCCCTTTTGCTATACTGTACTAGTGAATCTTTTTTGCTATACTGTCAAATTAAATGGCCCCATGCGTTATCTCCTATTCTCACTTACTCGCACCATATTTCTAAATTCCTTTTTGCTATTATGAAAGCCATGTGAAAGAGAAATCAGACAAGTAACTGAGTTCCTTTTCAATCCCGCCTTCCTATACTGCCAGTTAAAGTGAATCCATATTTCTACATCTTTATACTGAGTGAATGCATATTACTACATCTTATAACTTGTACTGTAAAATTAAATTGATTGCAAATTAATACAATTGGTTTGCTTTCCGCCCGACAGTTAAGAAAAATTTCACAAATTTATATTGAAATTTTCTATGTGCTGTACAAACCTGCGGGCGTTATTTTTTTGTAAAGTGTTTCTCCGAGAATATCTATAGTAAATTTAGAATGAACAAGCATATCCAAAAATAGGTATAGATATCCTCAGACCTATATCACTTGGTGAACATACTCAAGCTCTATTAGTGACATATCTTAACAGAGAGAGGTCAATGATCTAAGTTGATCTTTTACATTTTTTATCTGCAATGTCATACAAGCATTTCCAAAGTTCATCGGAATTTGTAACAATAGTTGAGAAATCATTTGCACTACAATAATGTAGATGGCCTGTATCTAGTATATCGAGCAGTTCGAAAATCTCAGATAAAATTGGAAAATGTACATTTTCTGTTTTTGTTAATGCTAGATCAACATCATCGCCTTGGAATCCTGTTGAAAATTTAATATTTTTTGCAATAGAATCAAATTCATTGAATGAAATTGACATCAAGAGGCGAGTTAATTTTTTGAATTTTGCAAAGCTAAAACACTGCATGACCTAGATCAAGCTATGAACTATAATTGATAAGGTAGGAATGTGCACTTAGCTGTAACAGTTGTCTCTGAGGGGGCGTATCTCAATAAGGTAGGAATGTGCACTTAGCTGTAACAGTTGTGTCTGAGGGGGCGTATCTCGCATCCTCACTCAATCAAGTCTACACTGATACTAAACCAAAATGTTCGAGGAAATATCTGAATTAAAAATTTGTTTACAACATTTCACTACAACAATACATAACTTCATCTTCAATTTTAATTAATTTATCTATAGACAAATTATGTGGACGGTAATAGCACAAATAGTCTTTTATATCGTTCAAATTAACTGTGCTTAGAAAAATAGCCTTTAATTGTTTCGCCAAACTATAATTTTCACGAGATGATTTCTTAATTGCAATTTCGCATTCATCATACCAGTCTATGCAGTTTTTTAACCTCACTTCCAACTGGTTGTCAGCAGCTAACCACTTTGTCGGATCCATGTTGTTGAGCGAATGAAGAAAACTAAGTATAGGCAGGCACTATTATAGAGTAATTAAACGGTCTTTCTTCATTAATAATTGTAGACAGACAACACGTGCGTGCTTTATGCAGTCTCAATGCATGCAAGCAATAAACACACTGTAATTCCTTGCGGTTGTAGAAGAATCCATAACGTGCAAAGTTTCTTTTCTGCGCATTCGTATACATCGGTGCCAATTTCATACTTTGCATTCAATTGTTTTCGCACAAGAAATTATTTGTTTGATACATATTTTTAAACAACAAAGAATTATAATGTTGGGCAGAGAATAAAGCACAGCGAGAATGTGATCTATATTTATGTATCTTACATGCATCATAACACCACGAAGTGGTGAAAAAGCTGAAATCGGGCTTGACAAAGTCCTCCGGTATGCATTGTACGTTAGAATGCAATCTTCTTAAAAACTTTGCTTTCTCAGTTCCTTTTGTGAAAATTTTCTCATAACCTGCAAGGTAATCACGTATTAATGACTCACTGTATTCTAAATCTCCATCTTCCCATTTTATCTTATGATAGTGACGTTCTAACCATGTTACATCGTTATACAATTTTGCACTCAATTCTGTCTTTGCAAATGGTGATTTGAAATGGAATACGGCATAATTATTAAACTGATCAATTATGGCAAGTTCTTTCACAATAATTTGATTACAAGTTTGTTTAAACCAGTGAAGATCAACCGTAGCAATTTTCGTAGACGTCTGCTTGTCCATTCCTTTCTGTCCTTCTTCACGTATCTGTTCCTCCTCACGTTTCTGCTCCTCTACCTCCTCTTCCTCCTCCTCTCCCGACTTCTGGATTGGTGTACTGCTTCTCCTTGGTTCATAATAGAAACTATCAGATTCGATATCGTAAAGTACCAACTGAGTTTGAGCTTTGTTCTCACTCTCCAAAATATCAGAATCGAGATCACACTGGATACCAAAAGTCCGAGTTTGAGCTTTGTTCTCACTCTCCAAAATATCAGAACACAAAGAATAGGACATTGCTCAGATGATTCCTGTTCAAAGGTAAAACTGATAATGGCTTACATTTGGCGCAGTACACACCTTATATATAATATTGCATGCAGTGATGCACTCTATCAACAAATTACTGAACTTCTTTCACCATGCTCGTGAGAGGTGTGTACTCCATCACACGATCGCTAATTAAAACGCAATACGCGGAAGTATTTGCAGGTACTGCACTATTAAATTCCATTTCAATACGAACATCTGTCGATGATTTCAAATGACTTGGTTGGTGTGAACAATCTACAACAATCAGCGGTGTTGATTCACAAAACGTTTTAAAGTCAATTTCTGTTCTGAGTTCGCTATTGATTGAATGATTATAATACGAGGGCGCGAAATCCAGGAACATCCAGTATAAAACTTCCTTCTTACCTAGCAGATTTTCATATGGATAATACTCACTATTCAAATATACTTTAACATTATAAATATCACAGCTGTCAAAATTAGATATTGATTTTTTAATTTCATTCTTTCGATCAGTTTGAAATGCAATTATAATATATTTTGGAGTATCAAAATTTGATGTCGTGCGTACTGACCAAGAATGAACAAGTGAATTTTGCAAATTTGGTAATTCACAAATTTCCCAATGGCGGAAACTTAATTTCAGTGGAGTGTCGGCATCGAGCAGTCTCAAAAATTTCAATCGCACATGATCTTCTAAAGTAATGTAGGGCATCCGCCATTGGAGCTTAGTAATTTTTACACTAACCTCTGTACCGGTTGCAGACTCGACGCAATTGAGGTCTGAGGGCGACCTCAATAATACAAGCTCTTGTTTCAAGTTTAAAATTATTCTTTGAAAATCTTCAAAAAATGGAAGGATTAATTTCAACGGCACACAGAAAGTGAATTTATTATCTGTTAGCTCATATCCTGCTCTGTCAAAACCAGCTAAATGATATGTGTTTTTATCAGATGCGTTCTTCACAAGAATAGCTTTAATTGTAGAAGTTAAACCAATTAATCTTGATTTGGAAATTTGTTGACCTGCTAATTCGTATCGTATTTCATCAAAAAGGTTGCCCACTACGTTACTGCTTAATTTATAATCTGCCGGAACGGGCGCACCAGCCGGTTGAGTTGCCTCCCCTGCTACTGTAATCGCAGGCGCTGCCGGTTTTGTGCAGCTAACCGTTCCCTCAATCAATATAAATGATTTACAAGGTAAAGTGTACACATCCAATGAATTTATTCCTATCCGAGCTTCATCAGAGTTTTTTATTTCTTGTCCCGAATAAACTGTATGTGTATGAAATTGGAATTTGGTTATGTCATTATAAAACTGAAGCTCTGTCTCCACATCCAGAATATCACTAATTGCTGCGCCTGACATTTCGCCAATCAACTATAAAACCTAATTTTTCCAATATTCTCGCGCTTTTAGCCGATAATGCCCTATTGCTTTTAGTAGATGTTGACACTATCGCGACCTTTTCTCTAATGAGTTGATTGGTCTTATTCGAACGCGGATTAAAAACAAGATATCCCATTACTTTTGTTTTTCACATATGTGCAGTCTAATTGTAATTGTATCTCCGCGGAAATCAATAAACGATCTGTTCTGGTCTGTTACCTTTACATTAATAGTTTGAATTCGACGTGTATTCAAAGTTACATAAATAATTGGAGAGTGTACTTCATTTATTAAATAACCGCTAGGAACCTTTGGCAAAAATTCGTAGATTATATGTTTTTCTTTTCCCTTAAAGTAACTGCCACATGCTGAATTACACTCAACAAGAATACTGTCAATGCTTGTTATGTTAACCAAATGTTTGGAATAATACCATTTATTTGCTTGCAAAACAACATTATCAAAACCGAGTATCTTAGCAATCGAATCAGAACGTGTTAAATCAATAGGCTTATCAGAATAAATTTCAATCTTCATAGTATTTGCATTTGCACGTATAATAAGTTTATTCTTCTTCTCATCATAGTTCAATTTATTCTTTATAGACTTTATAATATCTTCAAGTTCATATGCGCCGGTATCCAACATGATTAACTTATCGCCATATTTGAAGCTAGAATTTGTTCCTTTGTTTACGTTTGCAATGCTATTGTAACTACAAAAATTAATCAGTCCAATTTCCCATTCACAATTTTTGTCCAATTCTATAATTTCTTGTAAATGTTCATAGAGGTTACTTGACTTTGATCTTAAGGTAATAACGACCATCTTGTGTGTTCAGCACAAACACTTAATTACAACTGATTTGCAAGAAACAATAACATGAGATGACCACAAATATCACTATTTAATGGTTGCAAGTGATCAACATTATAAAATATATTTACCCCATTTTCTTTTTTCCAATATTTGTCCAATTCGTATGGCAGTTGTAAATTTCCAATTGGATCAAAATACCATACATTAGAGCCAACTTTCTTATATGCAACCCAATGTGTACCATCCTCGCTTTCCCTTGCTAAATTCACGATCCCATTTTCGTTTTTTAGAATTTTTTTGGGTAATGCATCTAGCATATATATTCCTCTTAAACGTATCTGTAATAATTTTGACCAATCAATCAAATCATAATTACTCAATTCTCCTTCAATATTCATGTCTTCTTCTTCTTCTTCGTCTTCTTCCTACTACCCTTCTTTGTTGTTCTACGTTTCTTAACTTGAGGGAATAAACTCACACCATATGATGGTGGTGGGGCTGCAGGTAGAACTCTGCCACCACTAAGCGGTGGGTAAGGCTTCAAATAATATCCTTTTCCTGCAATATGTTGTTTCAACTGAGCTATAGCTTTGCGTCTAATATCATTAGTATAACCTTTCCTTTTCACATTCTTGTTCTTCATCTTCTTTCTCAAAGAACCTCCAAAGTAATTTTTAGCTTTCATCACGTTTGTAACTAGGTAACTGAGTCCTCTCTCTGCAAGAGGAGTTTGAGGATTTTTAAAAATCTCCCACTCTGCGTTCGCTAGTGCTCTGTCAGCTTTCGATCGATTTGCATTATCACTATATTGTGAATATGCTATATTGTGGGCCTTACAAGCCTGGTCAAGTTTGTTAATTCCCGGGTCACCTCTTGCTAATCGCTTTTCAAGTTTGGTCCCAGGGCCACAATACTGGTAGCCAGGTGCTATTGGGATCTCCACAGGTGTAATATCGATCAATTTATTTAAAATAGTTGAAGTAATACCTGTAGCAGCACCCGCCGCCCCCTTAAGTACTCTGGCAGCAGAGCTTAAGAATCCTCTGCCTCGTTTTCTTGCACTTTGCTTTCTCCTACATACCATTTTCATTACCTTTCAACTCAATGGTTGAACATTAACTAAAGTTAATTAATTAATCATTACACTAACTTAATCTAAAAGAAAATTGAATCTTCTATTAATTTGGAAATGAATTCACCTTTCAAATCGAATTCACCTATTCAGATCAGCTATTTGAAATGAATTTTTCAAATCTGAAAAAGGCAAATACAATTTGAAAGGAGGAAGTGTTCCGCTCATACAGATATGAACGCGAGCCGAACCAGATGTGTGAGGGCAACGCTCGAGCTTCACAACAAGGAAGGCGGCTGGCCTTGTGAAGGTCGGGGGGCGTTGCCCAGCCTTGACTGAGTGAGCAACCGACTGATGTCAGCTTGTGCTTGTGCGTGCGTGCGTACAACAAGCTATAAAAACACATTTTCATTTCTTATCGCTCAATGCAACTTGCATAGTGGAGAGTGATTGAGTGCACTTGTCTACACGTACTAGCGGAGAGAAACACATAGGAGGCATATCACAATTGGCGAGCACTGCGTACTCCACAGAGGTTTAGCATGAGCTCAACGCTAACATTATTGATTATAAGTAAAATTTGTTACATTCTCATATTTTTGTGAAATAACACTAAATTGATTTATAATATATATATATATATATATATTATATATATATATATAATATATATATATATTATATATATATATATATTATATATATATATATTATATATATATATATATATATATATATATATATATATATATATATATATATATATATATATTTGGTTACAGTTATTAAATATTTCATTGTTTTTCACAGCATTTTCTCACCTCACAACTCGGTTTGCGGTCTCATAAGCAGTTGTGCTCTCGTGAGGGAAACATACCTGCATCGAGAAAAGCATAGCCGAGGAGCTAAGCTGGAACGAGGAGCTACCTGAGCTGAGACGAGGAGCTAACTGAGCTGAGAGAAGCATATCCGATTATTTCATTTCGTCAAATCAACACATGTAAGTTCATTTTTACTTAAATTTTTCTCCTCCGAGGACAATTGTTCTCCTCCGAGGACAATTTTGTCCTCCGAGGACAAAACCTCTCCTCCGAGGACAATTTTCCTCTTCTCCGAGGACAAAAATTGTCCTTTGTTCTCCTCCTCTGTCCTCCACTCGTTTAGCAGGTAAGAAAAAATGAGAGAGGAATCAGGAGAAGGGGTGAGAGGTAAATGTCAACAGTCATTGTCACAATAATTTTCTTTATTTTTAAATTATTATACATACATCAAACCATATCTATGGACAAATCAAATACAGAAAGTAACTCTTTCCTTATTCCTACTGGGTGTATATTTAAAAACATCTAGCTTGATTCTAATTTTATAATTCAAATCAATGTTAGATCCTTCAACATGGAAGTAAGAGGACCTCATTTTTCAAACATGAATCTTATCTTGTCAGTGTTTTCTATCATCAATGAGATAACGCATTTTAATATTTAACCAACCTAATGTATTACAGTAGCAAAGTTGATGCATTTCATTTATTTACAATATTGCACACATACACTTATATGTTTTGATCTTTCTTTGTCAATCCTGTTCTAAGCCTGTCTCATCTGCAGAATCTCGTAAAAAATTCCAGATAAGTTGATTTAATTGTTCTTCTGTTAAATGAGCATTGTTTTCTATTATAACCTTCTTAATTCTATTGATAGACTGTTTAAGGATTGCACACTCACATTTCCATGAGCCTGGGATATCGCCATTCCCCCAGAATTTATCATATGATGTACCATATAAATCACAAACAAGAATATGATCATATCCATCACTGAAGCAAGAACCTAATTTTTCATAATCTCTCACAAAAGTTAAATATTGTAGATTTGTCCATCCTTTTTCTGCTAATCGCTGCAATATATCTAGGTGCGTGTCCAAGAGTTCACTTAATTTATATTGATATCTCATTTTTTCTAAAGGAACAGAATGGTATTCACTTAATTGATTAAAATGTCTATCTATAATGAATTGAACGCACAAATCTGAAGACTTTAACTCAGACTCCACTGATGCCGCACCAAACACATTATCCATCTCAGTACAGTAGCTTGATGTATCAGCAAAGACAAGATCACTACTAACAGATTACCTTGCTCTAGCTTATTATTATTATGAAAAGCACACTCTAGCGATAATTTATTGTACTTTATAGCACTCCACTTATATATATTTGGTTACAGTTATTAAATATTTCATTGTTTTTCACAGCATTTTCTCACCTCACAACTCGGTTTGCGGTCTCATAAACAGTTGTGCTCTCGTGAGGGAAACATACCTGCATCGAGAAAAGCATAGCCGAGGAGCTAAGCTGGAACGAGGAGCTACCTGAGCTGAGACGATACCTGAACCGAGTCGAGGAGCTAACTGAGCTGAGAGAAGCATATCCGATTATTTCATTTCGTCAAATCAACACATGTAAGTTCATTTTTACTTAAATTTTTCTCCTCCGAGGACAATTGTTCTCCTCCGAGGACAATTTTGTCCTCCGAGGACAAAATTGACCTTCTACATCATACTGCATGCTTGTGATTTTTTCGGCTCATCTGTATGATGTGCTTCTTCTTCTTCTTCTTTTTTCTTACACTCATCAGCATATAAACAAAATGGTAAATGCATTACTTTTTCAAATGGTTCAACGATAATATATTTACAAAATACACATTGCAGATAGTGATAGTTATGTAAGAAATAACCATTTCTTGCAAAATAGTCTGCTCTATCAGTTAATGGTTTGCAAATGTAACAATGTAGATGGTGTGGAGGTAGTTTTTCAAAGTACTCTCCTTGAACAGATAAATCTTCTGGCATATTGGTAAATGATAAATATCTTTCTTCATATTCTCGCAGAATATTATTATCGTAATTCTCCTCTTCAATTGTTATATTTCCTTTCCTTCTACAGTTCGGACTGTACTTTGCATGTTCTATGGCTGCTACATCATTTTGTTCCCAATCACCTAAATAAATTGAACAAAATACACATCGCACAATGTCCGGTTCACACGCGAATATAAAACCTTCTTTCGCCATATTTTCTGCCGACAAATTCTGACTAGTTTTTGTCCATCTTTTATCGAATGTTAATAATCTCAATCTTTCATGCAACATTATCTGTCCTTGTGATAACATCGTGAATGCTAATTCACAACTGATTGTGAATTGTAGTTGTACTCCTTTACACACACACACTATTGCCTATGCCATCCTGATCATTATTCTTTTGTTTTTCAGCATCATGCCGAGGGAACGCAGACTTCGTGGCATCAATTCAAGCGCAGTCCGCCATCGCATCACCCTCGATGACGAGGATGAGGATATCGACATTACCAACGTGCTTGAGAGCTCGAAACGTCGAGTTTTCGATATAATTAGGGAACATGCGGCATGCCATGATGGGAATGTTAAATGGTTTATAGTCTTAAATGTTTTGCTGTATAAATTAGTGGTGATGGATGACAAGCAGGTTGGTGAGACTGTCTCATCTCTAATAAATCTACATAGTTACTCCAACATAGCGCTAAACGTGCTTGAGAACTATGAAGATTTTAATGAGCATTTTTTCTTGGCTGTGAAAAAAATCCTCTCATCTTTCGAAAATTTCGTAAGACATGGGAGTGGATGGGTGCTAAAGAAAATTGAATCACTGGATGTGAACGTGATTAAATTTAATCCTATATACACATCCAGTTTCATTCAAACACCCCAGTTTTTGAAAAACAAAAATGTATTATAAATGTCAAAAATCTCTCTGACGAAAAATGCTTTTTATGGTCAGTGCTCGCGTATTTCCATCAGAAGCCAAAGGACTCACACCTGACTGTAAAGTATTTGAGCAAGTTTGCTCACACACTTAATACGCGAGGTGTAAATTTCCCGGTGACGACACGCGATATTAAGAAATTTGAAATACTCAATCCGGACATTGCAATTCACGTCATCGCGTATGACAACAAAAAGTTTTTCCCCTTCCGTACAAGCATTTTCCGCACTCGTAAACACCAAATTAATCTTTTAATGCTAAAAGGCGATGCAGGAAAAACTCATTTCTGTTTAGTAAATACCGCGAACGGGAAAAACGGGCTATCTCGTCTTCTCTCCCACCTTTCAAAACACAAGGGTCAAGTACATGTTTGTAATTTTTGTTTCCACCGGTTCATATCAAACAAAACTAAAAATTGTGATGGTAATGCAAATTTGTTGAAACATGTGGAACTTTGTTCCAAGTTTGAATCTCAGCGCGTTTCATATCCTAAACGCGGAGAGACAATTAAATTCAAGAAACTAGGCGTGACGTTGAAGAAAAAGTACACCATTTACGCGGATTTAGAAACTTATGTTGTTAATATCACAGATGATGATGATTCCGATTCCGATGAAGTTACTCGTAGTTACACAAAGAAAACGGCGCGTCATATTCCCTGTGGCTATTGTTTCGTTGTTATAGATGTTAATGGGGAAATCGCCTACGGGCCTGTACTCCATAGATCGAGTAGTTTAGACGAAAAAATCATGGAGAAATTTCTTCAGGAAATTACAGATCTCGGCGACATTTTGTATGAGGATATGAAACGAGAAATTCCGATGCAAGCTTTATCCGAAAGTCAAGAGCGCGAATTTCAAAATTCAGTAAACTGCGGGCTTTGTGCTGAACCGTTTTTAGACAGCGATATTAAATGTCGTCACCACGCACATGAAACCGGTAATTACTTGTGTGTGGCACATGTTTCTTGTAATTTAACAGCTCGTACTCCGGAGTACATATCATGTTATTTTCATAATTTCTCCGGTTTTGATTCGCATTTTATTCTGAAATCGCTCGGTAAATGTAAAAAAGAAATTTCCTGCATCGCAAATACGTCAGAGAGATTTTTGACACTTTCAGTAGGCAAAATTAAATTTTTAGATTCCTACAAGTTTATGTCTGAATCCTTGGAAGTATTGGTGCGTAATTTGGTAGAAAGTACAGACATGGAAAAGAAGTTCGAACGATTATTTTCGGTGTTTCATGATCCACCTCGCGAACACAGACAGCTCTTGTTGAAAAAAGGAGTATATCCCTACTCGTACATGAGCTGTCCCGAAAAATTCGCGGAAACATCGCTCCCTCCCATCGAATGTTTTCATAACGACTTAACTGATACACCTCTGTCTCGCGAAGAATATGAGCATGCGCAAAGAGTGTTCTCAACATTCAAGCTGAAAAATCTGGGTGAATATCACGATTTTTATTTATGTTTGGACGTAATGCTATTAGCGGTAGTTTTTGAATCCATGAGGTCTACGCTTTTTAGCTCATACGGCCTCGATGTGACCCATTTTCTTTCTCTCGCGCACTTCACCTGGAATTGCATGCTGAAACACACTAAAGTCGAACTAGAATTGATTACTCATCCTGACATGCATCTTATGTTTGAGGCAGGGATGAGGGGTGGGGTGTCATTTATCGGTAAACGTTATTGCGAAGCAAATAACAAACATCTACCCGAAACATATGATCCTTCAAAACCGTCTAATTATCTGCTTTATATCGATGCAAACAGTTTATACTCGGAAGCTATGAGCCGAAGCTTACCTGTTGGAAATTTCAAATTCCTCTCAGAGGAAGAAATTTCCAGCCTTGATTTCGCGAATTTGGACAGCAATTCAGAAACCGGATATATAATAGAATGTGATCTCAAGTACCCTCAAGAGTTACATGATAAGCACGCCAGCTTCCCACTCGCACCTCTCCACCAAACGCCGCCGCACGAATTGCTGTCGAACTACCAAACAAATGAGAACGGTCAAACTGGAACCAAAAAGCTCATGAACACACTTTTCGATCGTGAAAAGTACATTGTTCACTATGTCAATTTAAAGCTCTACCTTCAGCTCGGTTTGAAATTATTGAAAGTGCATCGCGTCATTAGCTTTTCCCAATCTCCCTGGCTGAAAAGCTACATCGACTTCAATATCCGGAATAGACAGAACGCGAAAAATAAATTTGAAATATCCTTCTTTAAGGCCTGTTGTAACTTGATATTTGGAAAAACTATTCAAAGTAGTCGTAAGCAAATGAATGTTAAAATTATCACGGATGAAAAACGGTTAGATAAGTACATTTCAAATCCACTATGTAAACGCTGGCAAATAATTAGTCCGAACGTGATCGCGGTTTTCTCTCGCAAGTTGGAACTTAAAATGAACAAGCCTGTCTATTCCGGCTTTTCCGTACTGGAGTTGAGTAAATTCCATATGTACGATTTTTTCTATTGCAAATTACAAAAAATTATACCGTGGGATCGTATAGAACTGTGTATGACTGACACCGACAGTTTTCTTCTAAACCTAAAAGTCGAAGATGTGTATCAGTTGATTAGAGAAAATTTGACCCTTTTCGATACTTCTAACTATCCACCTACCCACCCTTGCTTTTCCATGGAGAGAAATAAAGTTGTAGGAAAGTTCAAGGATGAGACCGCCTCAAAACCTGTCCATAGATTTGTAGGCCTTAGATCGAAACTTTACTCATTTTTAGTATGTAACGAGAATGAAGAACCTGTAAATAAATGTATAGCAAAGGGTGTACAGAGCGGAGTGAAATGTAGAAAACTTAATTTTAATTTATATAAGAAATCATTGTTTGAACGTAGTGAACACATTGAAAAATTTAATATGTTAAGATCCTATAATCACACCATGTATCAGGTTGAATGTGCAAAAATCTGTTTGAGCCCTTATGATGATAAGAGGTACATTGCTGAGAATGGTGTTGATACTCTCCCATTTGGACATTATAGAGTGCCAACTGTGAACTGATTGCTCAGTATGTTCCGTGACAATCATCCAACACCACTGATTTGACTGTTGTAAATATCATGAATATTATTAGATCTAAGCTAGCTTTAGAGCTTCATAGCGTGCCGCGTGTGAACTATCCCACTCGCAAATATGAGTTGAAAAGTGAAAAAGACTTGCTTCAAGCCGACCTTATTGAGATGACGAGTTTATCGCGTTTTAATAAGGGTTACAAATATATCTTAGCTGTTATTAATTGTTTTTCAAAATTTGCATATTGTGTACCATTAAAAGACAAGGCAAGCCAATCTGTATTTAACGCTCTCGAACCAATTATTTCTAAAAATAAGGGAGTTAAGCTGTTCCAAACAGATCAGGGAACAGAATTCTTTAATTCAAAAGTTAAAGCGTTATTAGATAGATATAGTATTAAACATTATCATGTTTTTACCGATAAGAAAGCCTCCATAGTTGAAAGGTTTAATAGAACACTTAAAGCAAAAATTTATAGATATTTAACTGAACATGGAACCAAAAACTGGATATCACAACTAGACAGTTTAGTTCGTGATTATAATGCAACAATGCATTCATCCATAAGAATGAAACCTAAAGATGTGGGGAAAAAAGATCGTAATCATGTTTTAATGTCTTTGAATTCTGCATTCAATAGACGATATAAATTGAAAAATTCAAAACCGAAATTTAAGCTAGGAGATGTTGTACGAATCTCAAAGAAAAGGGTTCTTTTCGATAAATCTTATAACATAAACTGGAGCGCAGAGTATTTTGTAATTCATTCTATATTCCTTCTAAACCTATAACCTACTCACTGAGAGATCTAAATGGAGAAGTAATTAGTGGTAGGTTTTATGCAGAAGAAATTAAAAAAACACAATTAAACGAAATGGAGAGACAAGTGTATTTGATTGAAAAAATATTAAAACGTGATAAAAAAGGATTGTTAGTGAAATGGATTGGGTTTTCAACGCCTAGTTATATTAGTAAAGATCAATTATTAGATGAAAAATAATCTTTTGTAATCAATTGTAAATAACATGTACATTATTGTAAATAATCTATTGTAAATAACATGTACATTTATTGTAAATAATCTATTGTAAATAACATGTACATTTATTGTAAATATCATGATGTACATTCGTTGAAAATATAATAGCTCCTCATCAAACATTGGTTCTCATTTCGTAATATAAGAATCTTTTGAACATCCATAATCTGTCTGATGATGATGATGATGAGGAGAGGAGGTGGAGAGTGTTGCCTGCATTCCAATCTCTGGGAAACGCCTCTCTATACATGTAGCGCCAACATGCGCTCGGTCATTGCTCTAAATACTAGCGGCATTGTTCTAACTATTGTAAAAATTTTCAGTACCTTATCAGATCACGTTCTGTACGTTTGTAATCATGAGTCAATTACCAATTGTTAACTTTGATAAATTAATTACAAATAAAGAAAAGCCTGCATTTTGTAAAAATGGAGAGCTACTACCTCACAATGCAAGAATGTTAATTATATCACCCAGTGCTGGGGGAAAAACAAATCTCTTATTTAATTTAGTATTTGCTGAAAATGGTTTAAAATTTTAGCACATTTACTTATTTAGCAAAAGTTTATATCAACCAAAATATGTTTTTCTCAGCAAGGTATTTGCAGGTTTGAAAAATATCGGATTTCACATGAAAGAGGATGTGAGCCAAATTCCCCATCCAAACCGTATCCCTGAATATAGCTTGGTAATTTTTGATGACTTGCAACTGAGTAATGTCCCACAGATAAGAGAATATTTTACTATGGGGCGTCACTGTAATATTGACACTGCATATTTAATTCAGAGTTATGGTGCTACACAGAAACATTTCACTAGAGATAATGCAAATATGATAATAATTTTTAAGATGGATTTATTGAGTCTGAAATTAATTCACAGAGATCATGTTGGAGGAGATGTCTTATAAAGATTTCAGTAAACTTTGTCATACAGTTTGGAATCGTAAACCGCATAATTTTCTTACAATTTTAGAAGAATGTAATATAAAGGAAGGAAAATATCGGGATTCACTGGACACGATTCTTTCCGTTCAGTAGAGATTAATTCTTTGTACAGTCATGTTGTCTAAAACACATAGGAGGAGGAGGAAGAGGAGAGGAAATAGCATAGTAAATAACAAGAAGGAGAGTTTAATAGAAAAGATTAAGAAATTGAGAAAGGTGATCAGTGACAAGCATAAAAGCTTGATTAATTTTGAAAAACGAACGGAGGAATTCAATAGGAAATCTCTTTTGCCATTAATAGAACCTATAATTGAATTGGGAAAAACCAAATCTAGTTTGCACTCTAATCATGATTTTACACCTAAAAAGGAAGAAGTAAAAGAGGAACAAGAGAGTATGGAAATTGATGATAATGAGGAGGGGGATGAAAAGAGTTATGAGAGTTCAACAGACAATTTTTTAAGCTCGACTAAATTTGAAAACAGTTTACTTGGTTCTAGCAGAAACGATGATGTGCTGTCACAATATCTAAAAACGTTTCATGCGGAAAAATTGAATAATTCAATCAGTTATGGAATTTCATATAATTCTAAAGATGACGTGTATTATATTGGAAATCAGCAAGTAATATTCGATAACGGTTATATAGATATTAATAATGAAAGATTCCGTTTAACACATGGTCTACTTGAGTTATTATTCAGTGCGAGACCAAACTCAAATCTTTATAATCAGAGAGATCTGGATAAGTATAAAAAAATCTTAACACTTACAGGCATACATTTAGATCGAAGAGGCTATGTTAAACGAAATCAGGGAATTAAATCGCAAATGATTCAAAAGTTATTTCCCAGTAAAAAAATTAGTAAAAAGAAGGGTTGGGGTTTATTGAAATTTGCAAAAAATAATTCTCATGATAGAATTTATCAATACTTTGATAATTTTGACGAATTAGTGGAAAGATTAAATTTACTCTATTCCTCAAAAGCTAGTGGCAACACCGGGCATGATATTGAGATCGCGTCTATAATTGAAGAGCTAAAAGAAGCAAAATTAATTGTTTAGTGTTACGATGACTCTACATCGATTCGGACGAATTGATACGGCTAGTGCTAGCGGAGCTGTTGCTAATCTTACGTGTGATATTGACTCGATAACACAGAAGATAATCGAATCGATAAATCAACAAGGAATCAGCGAAGCTGTGAAATTTTATTTAGATTCGCAAATAACCAAACTCGTTTCGGAAAATACAAAGAATATTGGAGTGAGCATAATTGAAAGAGAACATATTCTAAGTACATTACAAAATTTCAGTGCTAATATCGATAAAGCTATTGCAGAGAGAACTCAAACTCTAGAGAGTGCATTAGGAGAAGTGAAAACTTTAACAGACAGCTTTTCATCTCAGTTGCTCAGTATTAACAACGATAAAGTTGATAAAGCTTATTTAGATGAGAAATTAAAAGCCGTATCAGATAAAATTAAGAATTTGGAGGTGCTGGACAGAAACTATCTCAATACTAAATTAAAACAACTTAGTACAGAAATTTTTACTAAAGTAAATGAAACACAGCCATCGGGAATTGATAAGCAATATTTAGAATCTGCTTTGCAGAAATTGATTAGTTCTTCATTAACAAAGGAAGAGTTTGAAAAACGATTATCTGAAATGGCGAGTGCAATAAAAGCTAATATTATGGAAGGTATTGAACAGTTCATTACAAAAGATGCTATTGCTATTCTAATTAAGCAAATTGCAGAAAAGTATGCAACTAAAAATGATATAGGAGATTTTATTAAGAAAAACGAGATGGGAGTCGCTGTGAAAAGCGTTCGTGATGAAATAGCTGAGGCAATTAAAAATTCGGAAGAGGGTACTGTCATGAGACTGCAATGTTCGGCTCCATTCATTGACTATCTAAATTTATTCATTCACAGAATCGCCCTCGACATTGTATCCAAATACGCCCAGGTAAGTTTTCACATGAACTGGATTGAGGCCAAACAACATAACCTTTCCGAAAATCAGGTAGTGCAAATTATTACAGAAAAAATGGATTTAGCCAAATATAAAGACTTTATATTGGCGCCGAAAACATAAAATCTTGTAAACAGTAGCATATGCCCGATCAAAGGGGAGAACAGTCAAGAGCTGAGTGTTCTCTCCTTCACTCGTCATTCGTAGCGCAGAGATTGCTGCGTGGAGAGAAGCATATGGTTTCACTTAAATCTGGCAGTATATGAATGGCGGATTAAAAAGGAACTCAGTTACTTCACTGAGTTCTCTCTTCACATGGCTTTCGCAATAGAGGAAAAGCGGTAGATATGGCAACGTGCCAGGGGCTCGACTTGGGTGCAAGTCAGTCTGCTGCTTGTGTGAGAGAGAAACACATAGGAGGCGTATCACAATTTCTCTCTCTCTATAACCTTGACGCGTGCGCTGGATTTCACTATGTATCATCATTAGATAAGGAAAGTGTAGCATGCGTCGAATTCCATTAAGTTAATTGCGGGAGGTGTGTCATTTGGTTCTAATCGTTCGAGCTGATAAGACGAAAAAATGACTGGTTATTTTGATTGCACAAGTTTTAATGAATTCTCAATTGATGCAATTGAGTCAATTGGGGTTTTGATTGTTACCCTTTTGATTGGTTTAGAGTAACAAAAGTTACATTTCCCGATAATGGAGAAATTCACATTAAAATTATTGATATTGATAGCGAAGGTAATAGCATACTATCAAATTGCCAAATGAGTATTCTCATTCAAGCATAAGCTTAAAAGTTTTCTTTCTCGCTCGTGGGAACTAAATGTTAGCGGAAATAGAATTTTCCTAAGAGAACTGTACAGTGATTGCAGGGATTGATGATTTGTCCACACCAAGTGATATAGGTCTGAGGATATCTATACCTATTTTTGGATATGCTTGTTCATTCTAAATTTACTATAGATATTCTCGGAGAAACACTTTACAAAAAAATAACGCCCGCAGGTTTGTACAGCACATAGAAAATTTCAATATAAATTTGTGAAATTTTTCTTAACTGTCGGGCGGAAAGCAAACCAATTGTATTAATTTGCAATCAATTTAATTTTACAGTATAAGTTTCATTAGATGTAACAGATTCACTTTAATTTGACAGTAGAGAATACAGATTCACTTTAATCTGTCAGTAGAAAGGGAAATTATTTTTTCCTCAGGGAAATTATTTTTTTCCCTCACTGAGAGAGAGAGATCACTCTCTCTTTCTCTCTTCATCCCCCTCGTCCTCACTGGGGGAGGGGAAGAGATTAGATTAGATTAGATAAGATAAGATAAGATAAGAGATTAGATTAGATAAGATAAGATAAGATAAGATAAGAGATTAGATTAGATAAGATAAGATAAGATGAGAGAGAGAGGGAGAGGGAGAGGGAGAGGGAGAGGGGGAGGGGGGAGGGGGAGTTTCAGTGGGTGGGGGAGGGGAGGTGGGAGATTGCGCAAAAAAGCTTCCTTAAAGTGTCTAATCCCCTCTACTCATGATTGTAATAAAGTTGTATTACTGAGAGTATTCAGTTAAAATAGATAATAATTATGTATGTGAAAGAAAACATAGGGGAGAATTAACAAAAGAGGAACCCTCAGTATTGATAGATCATACTATGTAAAATTATGAACTTTCAATTGTGATTAAACTAATAAAAATGAGAGTTCAATAATTCTCGAGGAACAAGAAAACTTCACACTCTATTATAATTGTAGAACTTGATACTAATATCAAGAGCTTGATATACTTGAGCTTGTATAATAATAGTGTGATGTATCAGGAGTTGTCTATTATATTAAGAGATCATTTCTAGAGTATATATGCATCTTCTTTTTATTCGGATTAGTAGGCTATGTTCAAATTGAGAAGTTTGTTTTGAAATACATAGAATTGACGAAATTTCTCTCATGTTAACATTTCAAGTGAAGTCTCAGTGATTATTATTCAGTAATCAATAAGAATTATAAAAACTTGCTTGGATTCTAAAGCTGATCAATGCCGTTGAAGATTGATATAATGTAGAAGACAAATTATTGAACTTGTGAGAGGTGAAATTGTCTACATTTCAAGTCGGATTGAGATCCTTTAATTTGAAAGAATTCTCTATTTAGATGATATTGTCCGAATAGAATAAAATTATTTGAGCCCAGGAAAGTTTTCTGAAAATTAGGAGAATTTACCCTCCACAAAAGAAATTGAAGAAATCTCTTAGAAATTGCATTTCATTTATATTACATTCATTGACTAGAAAATATGAAGTTGAGAATATTTTCAAACTTGTGTTACATGATAGAAATTAACATACGTGAACTTCATCTAAAATTGTACTTATGACGACTGCGATATACAGACATTTCTTGTTATTGTATTTATGCAGAAAATAAAGAATTTGAATTTGAATTTGAATGGGAGTAGTTCTCATTTACAAAATATGGAATGTGAAAGACTCAAATCTCATTCAAATTGCGCTGGAGTTTGGCTCTCTTTTCTAATCATAATGAGCTTTCTCAATTATTGAAGAGTATTGAAAACCTATTGAAGATTGAGATAATTGAACCTATCGGAAATTTGAAAACCTATTGACATTACTTATTCATCCCGAGTTAGTTCCCTATTGACGGATCTCTAAATGATATGAGTGTCACTCTATAGACTAGACCACGGATCACTCCAGATGTTAATTATTCTTCAGAATAGCTCTGTACATTGATCATGGAAATCAATGTATTGCATACTCACCATTGTACAATGATTGTGTCAAGTCGCTTATTTTTTGAGTTCAATGTAGCTTTAAAATCGATCAAGCTGAAGAGAATTCAATGATACAATGATGATATACTAGGTTTCTCTCAATTTTCTGTACACGTATAATAATCATGAGATTATTATCAAAGAGAGACCATCTCAGGAAACTATCGTGTGTGTGTGTGTGTGTGTGTGTGTGTGTGTGTGTGTGTGTGTGTGTGTGTGTGTGTGTGTGTGTGTGTGTGTGTGTGTGTTGTGTGTGTGTGTGTGTTTGTGTGTGTGTGTGTGTGTGTGTGTTGGAACAACGTATAATAAGGGGAGACAATCAAGTATACACAGCACATTAAGGGGAGGTGTGTACACTACAGGGAGACCCCGTATTGTCACTGCTCAATTTTAGTAAAAATCACTTCTACATGCTTAAAACCATGTAAAAACGTAATAAAAAAAAATCTCCCCATTTTGTTAGTACTCTACCTAATTGGGATACACTCCAGTTCCCAAAATTGCCACCACGGTGTGCTACGATCGCTAATACACACTCACACAAAACTCATTTACGGATTGAGCATACAATGCGGGGTACTTGAAAACCCTGCAAATCTCCATTGTCTCCCCCACTGTTCGAAGTAACTGGTTTGCTATGGGATTTGCCGTGAATTCATGAATCAGCAGCTTATTTCCTGTTTCGTTCAGACTCATCGATTCACAGCTTAGCGAATTCATAGTTCATTTTTCTGTTCATTCATTTGTGACATGAGAAGGGAGGGAGGATACATGCTCGCAGAATGTATTGTAGTACTGATTTTTTAGTTATTTGGTACAAATAGTCTCTGCTAAAAAATACCCTCTGCTAACCTCACAGTCTTTAAAAATACCTGTTTTCTCCATATAACTCAAGAACCATTCATAGTGAAAAAATCCAGAACCATTTCCAAGAGCACAAAATCCTCTACAACTCAACGCCAAATTAGGTTTATTTTCGAACAGGCTTCACTGAGGATTCACTTACTGATTTACAGAGAAGTAAAAAGTTGGTAACCTATAAAAGTTTGTATCTCAAGACCAGGATAGCCTATGAAAAAATGAAATTTGTCTCTTTGCTTCTCCACATATTGCCATTTCCTTCTGTGTCTGTCAATATCCTTGCTAAAACTGTTTTGTGAACCTCAGATTGAATAATTTGCTTGTGTATGATATGCTCACTTCGTGTGAAAAGACTTTGTTCCGGAGAAAAGATTTAGTAATCATACCCTGCTCAAAAAAATTGTAGTCACTAGTTCTCAGATAGGTAGGGTGACTGCGCAGGCTATTACTCAAAGAGTCAAGGCATTCCAAAATGATTTATCTTTGAGAAAATGAAGAATGAGAAATCAGAGTTGTGTGAGCAGTGAGTCCTTCCAGTTCATATTATTAAATAATCCAATTTGGGTAGCTAAAAGTTTCTCAACAATGCACCATAAAATGGAGTACGGTAATCTATCACTATCAGAAAGATATAGCAGTTCCGGAATCTCTATTTTTTTAAATAAGCATAAATAGCAAAAACGCAATGTAGACCAGGGGTTCCCAAAAAAAATGTTTCTACGGACTCCCTCACCTACCAGCAATGTCGAGGACCAACTCGCAATTAAGAGTTGGGAGGCACTGTGAAACGTGCACTTTCTTGAATCCCAGTACTGAGTAGCTTATATCCTTACGTGGAATGTTTATTTGAATGTTATAAATGTATTATTATGATAAGCCAAATTATTAATTTAGAATTTTCAGTTTATGAATTGTTTCACCTATACTAGTCACAATCATAACCGACAATGAATAAGAATAAAAATAATTTATAATCGTGGGGAAGGATAGTGACTCCATCAATCGCATGTTAAATTCGCGAAAGAAATTTATATAAACACTACATATATTAACTACTTATTTCTCAATCAGAAAAATAACTTATTTATCAATCAGGTGAGCGTTATGGATTCCCAGTTTATTTATCCTGAGATGACTGAATTCTTAGCTACTCTTTAGAGAATTCCACTTCTTGGGGAGCATTTCAATGGATTATTATATGAATTATTATGAATGGATAATTATTCAGATAAGTCGTCTTTTATGGTTTATTATTGTGATAATTGTACTATTGAAAACTAATTATCAAGGAGTTTTATTTTTATTTATAATAATATTGTTTTTATAGTTTAATTTGTGCATCATGTGAATCATTTCAAGATTCATTTGATTTGATTATGTGTTATTATATTGTTGATATTGATATGTGAGCTGACGTTGTTGTATCATTTTGCCAATGTTCTAACTACATAATTTATTTTGAATTGTGATTCACCTTGATGTGTAATGGGATTAAATATTGAACAAAAGTTGACAATAGATGCCAAGTGTACGTACTGGGAAGCTTTTTTATGACTTTTCCCCCCCCTCCTCCCTCCCACTGCACCCATCCTACCTTCCCCGCACCTCCCACGCTCCTGCCGCACCTCTCCCGCCCCTGCCCCCTTAGAAGAACCTCTCTCTCTCTCTCTCTAGAAGAAGAGGAAGAAGAAGGAGAAGAAGAAGGAGAAGAAGAAGGAGAAGAAGAAGGAGAAGAAGAAGGAGAAGAAGAAGGAGGAGAAGAAGGAGAAGAAGAAGTAGAAGAAGAAGGAGAAGAAGAGGGAGAGGAAGATGATACTCTTTCTCTCTCTCTCTCTCTTGTCATGCTCTAGTTAATAAAGTCATGGCTAATTACATTCAGTCATGCTCAATTACATTTAGTCATGGTCTATTTGATGATTAATAGTAGAGAGAGAGATATGTGTGAGAGAGAGAGGCAATCTACTGACAGATTCAAGTGAAACGAACTTAACTGAAACATGTTCTTGACAATGGGTTGTACACACAACGAACACTGCCAGATTTAAGTGAAACGAACTTCTTGTGAAATGAATATCTTACTCTCAGATTTAACTGAAACATGTTCTTGACAACAGGTTGTACACACAACGAACACTGGCAGATTTAAGTGAAACAATCTTCTTACTGTCATAAATTCTAGATGTACTTGACAACTAGGATGAGATTTTATCATTCTTCCAAGAATATATGTCCAGCAGTAACATTCAAATCCCATCTTTTCAAAACTCTTTATGTGCCAAGCATAGTTGAATATTCTTTGGAAGAATAATAGTGAATTCAAAGTTCTTTTCTGAATCTATATTGATATAAATCATTCTCACCAAATCTTACATTCTTAACATATTATCAAACTGAAAAACATTGTCATTTCTTGTTGTAGTTTTCACAACACTATGTAGCAACGTTTGCTTACCGTGAGACAACCTTGGGCGTTATCATTACGCACCAATTCTGCTCTTGGCTGATGATTAACATGTTTCAAAATTTCACTTCAGAGAGCTTACAAGGACGAATGCTGTTGCGGTCTAATTCAATACTTGACTATTGTCACGTTTTGCAATTTTAGTTCACATAGCTTACAAGGACAAATGCAGTTCCGGTCTAATTCAATACTTGAGTATTGTCACGTTTTTGCAGAGTTCACAAGGACGAATGCATCTCTGTTCTAATTCATCTCAAATTCGAGCATTAACACGTTTCGTACATAATCTTGTTTCAGCTTGGAAAAATGCATGTGAACGTTGAAATAGAATGTAGCTATTTCTCCCAAGCAATTTGCATAGTGAAAATCGGTTAAAGATTGATATGATCCTAACTTTAGGGTTTTAGAACATCGGCGTAGATACTTAAACCCATCTTATCGGTTATTAAATCACCTACTTGATCTTCTGTCAAATTATGCGATTTCGCCTCAATCCAATTCATATGGAAACTAACTTTCGCATAATTTCGCACTATTTGGTATGCTATTCGATGTATAAATAAAGTGAGATAATCGGTGAATGCAGCTGAACATTGTAATCTTGTCACTTCATCATTCTCTGTATTTTTAATTGAAGTTGCTATTTCCTCACGAATTGATTTGAGTGTAGCTTGTAATTCATCTTTCTTAATAAATGCTTGCATTTCACTACTCAGATCATTTTTCAATACATAAGTTTCGCTAAACGTAGTTAGCAATGTATTCAAATCGTTTTTTGAAACAAATTGTTCAATCCCCTCCATAAGATTTGTCTTTATCGTATTAGTCATTGCAGATAATCGATCTTCTAACTCTTGTTTTGTTATAACAATGTTATTCAATGCCTGCACAGTTTTATCCAAATATTCCTTATCAACCGATAATGAATGAGTTTCATTTACTCTAGTAAAAAGTTCTGTGCTAAGCTGTTTCAATCTGGTATTTAGATAATTTCTATCTAATACTTGCAAATCTTTAATCTTGTCTGAGATAACTTTCAATTTCTCATCCAAATAATTCTTGTCAACTTTATTATCGTTGATCGTATTCAAGTGTGATCTGAATATCTCTGTTGTTGATTTGAGATCATGAAGAGAATTCTCCAAATTGATAGATTTCTCTTTAAGTCCCCTATCGATATTGTCAGATAACTGTTGTAATGTACTGAAGATGTGTTCCTTTTCGATCTTGTTCAATCCAATATTCTTAACTATATTAGATAATTGTGAATCTAAATACGAATGCAGAGATTCACTAACACCCTGTTGATTAATTGCCTGTATTATTCTCTCACTAAAACTGGTAAGATCTGGTTCATTCCATACAATGTCTTTCTTCGCAGCGACTCTCTCGCTTTTACCTCCGAATCTGTGCACGCTCATTCTGCAACTAAACAATAATTTTACCTTCACGCAATTCTTCTATAATTGATGCAATCTCAACATCATGAGCTGAGTGCCCAGCAAGTTTTGATGATTTTAATAAATGAAGTCTCTGAACCAATTCGTCATAGTTGTCATAATATTGGTAAATTCTATTGCTAGAAGTATTTTTTGCAAATTTCAATAACCCAGAACCTCTCTTACTTGTTTTTTTAACAGGAAACAGCATTTGAATTAAGCGAGACTTTACACCACTGTTACGTTTCACATATCCTCGTCTATCCAAATGAACTTTTGTTATTGATAAAATCTTCTTGTATTTATTTAGATCTTTTTCATCAAAGAGATATGAATTTGGTCTTTGCGCAAATAACAGTTCTAATAGTCCATGTGTAATTCGGAATTTTTCGTTATCAATATAAAAGAAGTAGTTATCAAAGCTAACAACCATCTCACCCATAAAATATAATTTTCGGTCAGAATCGTAGGAAATTCCATAAGGAATCGAGTTATCCAATTTTTCACTATGAAATGTATACAAATATTGTGCAAGCACTTGATTCTTTATCTTCTTTATTTTACCGCTTGTATCACTCTCAAGCCTAGTTGAATTAAATATACTTGATTCGTTCATGCTTAGATCTTTTTCAGCTGCTGATGGTGATGCAACTTCTATTGTTTCATCATCATGTTTTTCTCCCAATTCCATACTTTCGTCTTCTTCTTCTTCTTCTTCTTCTTGTTCCTCCTTTTTTGGTATAAAACTCTGATCAGAGTGGTGAGAAGATTTAGTTTTCCCCATTTCAACTAAAGGTGTGATAATCGGTTTAAAAAAGTTTTCTCTGTAATAGTCAGATTGCTTTTCAAAATGTACAATGCTTCTATGTTTATCTCTAATAACTTTCCTCAATTTCTTAATCTTATCGATTAGAGCAACACTAGCGTTTTGTCTTCTACGAGACATCCTCATTCTTTCACTGCTACTCACTCTCTACTGAATGTCAATAAAGTTATCCAGACCCTGTCTATATTTTCCACTATTAGCTGTACATTCGGTCATAATAGTAAGAAAACTATGCTTCTTAGAATTCCACACATTTGAACACAATTTACTGAAATCTCTGAAGCAAATATCTTCACCCACATAGTCTCTATGTATTAATTTGAGTGATAATTGATCAATTTTGAATATAACAATCATATTTGCATTATCTCTGGTGAAATGTTTTTGTGTTGCACCATAACTTTGAATTAAATATGCTGTATCAATATTACGATGTCTACCCATAGTAAAATAATCTCTTATTTGAGGTGTGTGACTAAGTTGTAAATCGTCGAATATGACAAGAGAAAATTGTTGAATTTTATTCGGGTGGAGAATTCTCTCAGGAATATCATTGACATGAAATTCAATACCTTTCATTTTTGAAAAGACTTTTCTTAAAAACAAGTACTTATCTTGATATTGGCTTTTAGTATTTAAATAAATATGTTTAAATCTCAATCCATTTTTGGAAAAAATCAAGTTGAACAATAAATTCGTTTTACCGCATGCAGACGGGCCTACAATGAGAATTCTAGCGTTATGCGGTATCAATGTACCATTCTTACACCATACAGGCTTTTCCTCTTGTGCAATTAACTTATCGAAATTTACAATGTCGAGTTTGTTCATGTTGAGAAAGTGAGATATACAAACAGAACTGTTTCATGTGTCTGGTTCACTCGGTAATGAAGCGTTTCTAGGTGACTAGATGTACTCACCCATTCAACATCTAGTCACCTTGTGCCACATGCTACTAGCACTTCTCTATGACAAAAATGAGAAATGAAAGAGCGAACATTCAATTCAAGTTGTTTTTATTTAAAAAACACACAATGTAAAGAATATTACAATGATTATCATTGGTGTGGATAGATAATGTACATTATTTACATCATATGATCTTACTCTAATTATTTACAACAAATGTGGATAGATAATGTACATTATTTACATCATATATGATCTTACTCTAATTATTTACAACAAATGTGATTCGATAAAATTATACCATGTGATCTTACTCTAATTATTATTATTTACTCTAATAAGTTCTCTCGATTTATGAATGATGGTTGTGGAAATCCAATCCATTTCACAAGCAACTTATCCTTATCTCGTCTCAATATTTTTTCTATCAAATAAACATTTCTTTCAGATTCATTCAAAAGCGTTTTTTTAATTTCTTCTTGATAAAACCTACCCTGTATTATCTCACCACTAAGATCTTCTAATGAGTAAGTGATAGGTCTTGTGGGATGTATGCTCACAATTCGGAAATATTCGGATGACCAATTCATTAGATATTTTTTATCAAATATCTGTTTCTTTTTAGAAATTCTCACAATATCACCTAGCTTATATTTTGGTTTCAACACTTTTAATTTGAATCGTCTATTAAATGCAGAGTTTAGTGATTCTAAAACACGTTTACGATGTTTTTTAGTTACATCTTTAGGTCGCATTCCAATGCTACTGTGTACTGTATTGTTATAATCATCTACAATATTTTGTAAGTTATTAACCCAGTTTTTACCCTCCACGTTCAGTTAAAGATCGATATATTTTTGATATTATTGTACGATTAAATCTCTCAGCGATACTAGCTTTCTTATCAGTAAAAACAGAATAATGCTTGATATTATACTTATCTAACAAATCTTTCACATGCTTATTAAAATACTCCTTCCCTCCATCTGTCTGGAAAAAACGCATATGTTTATTCTTACAAATAATGGGTTCGAGTGCATTATAAACACTTTGTGCAGTCTTATTCTTTAAAGGTATACAATAAGCGTACTTAGTAAAACAATTAATAACAACTAAAATATAACGATATCCTTTATTGAATTTAGATAAGCTACCCATCTCAATCAGATCTGATTGATATAAATCGTTCTCATTCTTCAACTCATATCTGCGTGTGGGGTAATTTACACGTGCAGCAGAGTGAAGCTCTGCTGCTAATTTTGCTCTAATATTACTCATTCTTCTTCTTTGTGTGAAGACACGCTTGAAACAGAATTCGATGTGTTGGTCACTAGCTCGTTACACACACACTGATCTGTGCCATCAGTTTGCTATTTTGTAGTGACCGAATGGTAATGTATCGATTCCGTTCTCTGCAATAAAGCGCTTGTCATCGAACGGGCTTAAACAAACCTTTGCGCATTCAATTTGATGCATGTTATGATTGAAGGATCTCAACATATTACATTTTTCTATATGTTGGCATCGTTCAATCAAACATTTCTTATACAAGTCAAAACTAAGTTTTCTATTTTTCACATGTGTCTTCACACCTTTTGCTACACACTTATTTACAGTTTCCTCCTTCTCATTATTTACAAGATATGAATATAATTTCGCCCGTAATCCCAGAAAAGATTTTAAAGGAAATGAAGCTGCCTCATCCTTAAATTTCCCTACAACTTTATTCCTCTCATTGGAGAAGCATTCGTGCTCAGCTGGGTAATTTGAAGTGTCAAACAATTCTAGATTTTCTCTTATCAGTTGGTAGACGTCGGGTGTCTCCAATGATAAGAGGAAGCTATCTGTATCAGTCATACAGAGCTGGATGCGTTGCCATGGTATGATTTTTTGCAATTTACAATAGAAAAAATCATACATGTGCAGTTTACTCAAATCCAGGATGCAGAAACCTGAATAGATTGGCTTATTCATTTTTAGTTCCAACTTTCGCGAGAAAACCGCAATCACATCCGAACTTATTATCTGCCAGCGTTTACATAGGGGATTTGAAATGTACTTATCTAGACGCTTGGCGTCTGTGATAATTTGAACATTACATTGATGCCGATTTCCCTGTATCGATTTTCCGAAGCATAAGTTACTCATCTGTTTAAAGAAGGAAACTTCAAATTTTTTTTTCGCGGCTTGCCTATTACAGGTATTGAACTCAATGTAGTTCTTCAACCAAGGTGATTGGGAAAAGCTACTGACGCGATGTACCTTTGTTAATTGCAATCCGAGTTGAAGGTACAGTTTCAAATTCATGTAATGAACAATGTACCTCTCTCGATCAAAAAGTGTGTTCATGAGTTTTTTAGTCAGAGTTTGACCGTTCTCATTGGTTTGGTACTCGGAGAACAATTTGCTAGGAGGAATTTGATGAAGTGGAGCGAGAGGGAAATTGGCATGCATATCATGTAACTCCTGTGGGTACTTGAGATCACATTCAATTACATAACCAGTTTCTGATTCACTCTCCAAATTTGTAAAGTCAAGAGCATGGATTTCTTCCTCTGAGAGGAACTTGAAATTTCCATAAGGTAAGAATTGATTCATAGAGTGCGCATACAAAGAATTACAATCTATATAAAGCAAATAGTTACTTGGTTTTGTGGGATCGTATGTGTCAGGGATGTGTTTGTTATTGGCTTCGCAATAACGCTTGCCAATAAACGAAACACCACCGCGCATTCCTGATTCAAACAATAGATGTATATCAGGATCGCTAATCAATTGGAGTTCAACCCGGTGAACTTTAACATACAATTCCAAGTGTAATGAGCAAGCGAAATAAAATGAGTCACATCGAGGCCATATGACCTAAAAAGCGTTGACCTCATTTCTTCGAAAACCTCAACTGATAGCATGACGTCTAGGCACAGATAGAAATCATGATACTCGCCGAGAGATTTCAACTTGAATGTTGAGAACACTCTTTGTGCATGCTCATATTCTTTGGGGAAGAGGGGTGTATCGTTAAGATCATTATAAAAACATTCTATTGGAGGGAGAGAAGTCTCAGTGAATTTTTCAGGGCAAGATATGTACGAATAGGGATATACTCCTTTTTTCAACAATAGTTGCCTTTGTTCGAGATCGGGGTCATTAAATACTGAAAACAATCGTTTGAACTTCGATTCCATATCTGTACTATCTACCAAGTTGCGCACTAATACTTCTAAAGATTCATTCATAAATTTATATGAATCTAAAAACTTGATTTTTCCCACTGTCAATGTCAAAAATCTTTCTGATGTATTGGCGATACAGGAAATTTCTTTTTTACATTTTCCGAGAGCTTTTAGAATAAAATGACTGTCAAATCCGCTAAAATTATGGAAGTAACAGCTAATCGTATCGTCAGTTCGAGTATTTAAATTACACGACACATGAGCAGCACACAAAAACTTTCCATTTTCATGTGCATGATGGCGTACCTTTGTGTCTGTTTCGGTAAAAACTTCATCGCAAAGGCCGCACTTATCAGCGTTTTGAAATTCGCGTTGCTGACGTTCACTTAAATGCTCCATCGGAATTTCACATTTTATATCTGCACTCAATAAATCACCCAGTTCAATTATTTCCTTGAGAAATTTCTCCATGATCTTTTCATTGATATTACTTGATCTATAGAGTACTGGACCATACGCGATATCTCCATTCACATCAATTACAACGAAACAATACCCGCACGGAATATGACGCGCCGTTTTCTTGGTGTAACTTCTGGTAATAGGTACATCATCAGATTCATTACCATCCATATTCACAACAAATGTTTCCAAATCCGCGTAGATTGTATACTTTTTCTTCAAAGTCGAACCGAGTTTTCTAAATTTGATTGTCTCACCACGTTTTGGGTATGAAGTTCTCTGAGACTGGAACTTTGAACAAAGCTCTAGATGTCTCATCAAATTTGCTTTCCCATCCCGGTTTACTGTTTTGTCTGATGTAAATCTGTGAAAACAGAAATTACAAACAGCTACTTGACGATTATTTTTCGAAAGGTGAGAAAGAAGACGCGACAATCCGTTTTTCCCGTTCGCGGTGTTAATTAAACAAAAATGAGTTTTTCCTGCATCGCCTTTCAACATAAAGATTAATTTGGTATTTACGCGTACGGAATATGCTTGTTCGATAGGGGAAAAACTTTTTGTTGTCATACGCGATAACATGAATTGCGATGTCTGTATTGAGAATTTCAAATTTCTTTATGTCGCGATCGGTGGTTGGGAAATTAACTCCGCGAGTGTTCAGCCTGTGAGCAAATTTGCTCAAATATTTCACCGTTAATGACTGTTATTCGGTTTCTGGTGAAAATAGGCTAGAACACTCCACAGAAAACACTTTTTATCAGAAAGATTTTTGATATTGATAACACATTTCTTATTGTTGATGAACTGGGGTGTTTGAATATAACTGCTTGTGTATATTGGATTATATCTAATCACATTTACATCAAGCGAGTCGATCTTCTTCAACACCCACCCACTCCCAAATCGAACAAAGTTATCGAATGAACTTAAAATTTTCCTAACTGCTAACATAAATTGTTCATTCAATTCGTCATAACTCTCCAAGACATTCATGCCTATGGCCGAGTAGCTATGAAGATTCACAATGGATGAAACAGCTTCGGATTCCTCTGATTCTAAAACTACCATCTTATACAATAATACATTTAATACTAAAAACCATTTAACATTTCCTTCGAAACGTGCAGCGTGTTCTCTTATTATCTCGAAAACACGAGCTTTCGAGTTTTGAAGCACATTTTCAATGTCAGGTGCTACGTTTTCGAAGGAAATGCGATGGCGAATTGCTCGCGAACTCACGCCTCCAACTCTGTGTTCTCTGCTATGCTCCATCTCTGCTACTAGCGGGTTACTGAAAACAAACAAAGAATATATTACTATGGCACAGAATTAGATATAAAAACAAGTAAACATTAATCTAAAAATCAGTTGTGATTTAACAAGCTGCAAGTACAGTGCAAAAAATGCTATCACAGGATCAGATTTTCATGCACGAACGATTGAGGTTATTAACATTTGATAATCGTTGGAAATTAGAATCGAGTCTGTTGTCACCTCAAAATATGGCTAAACAGGGTTTTAAATTTGTGCGAGCACCTGACGTTGTTCAATGCGTGTTTTGTTCAGTATATTTAGAAAATTGGTTGCCAACAGACGATCCTAGTAAGGAACATGAACGATGTAGTCCAAATTGTGGATGGCGCAAAGAAGATAATATTTCATGTGAAGAGGAGAATTTCGATAATAATATTCTACGGCAATATGAAGAACGAGTTTTAACTTTCCATCGTCCAGAACCATTCAAGCTCTCGGTATTTATTAATAGAGCAGACTATTTTGCAATAAATGGATACTTTTTACATGAGAAATCATATCTGCAATGTGTATATTGCAAATATATTATTGAAAATCCTTATGAAAAAGTGATACATGTTCCATTTTGTATATATAAAAAGATGAGCTATAATGGAAAAGAAACGACAAATGATGAAAAAGAAGATGCTGTGGGAAAACAAGCTGGATATTGTACAATATGCACTCTGTTGTAATCGAGATATTAGTGATTCCTAAGTAATCAGGAAAGGAGTAACTTCTGAAAAATCATGATTAGAAAAATAAAGAATTGTATCATACTTACATGTAATGAATGATGTGCTGTACTGTCTCTCTCTCTCTCTCTGCTTACACTAGTTCTTCATACTTCTTTCCTCCTCGAAGAATGGAGTGATTATGCACTCTCGAACACTGTGAAATCAACGAACATAATGAAAATCACAATAATATTGAGAAGAAATTTAGCAAGTCAACATGTGATGTTAATTATGAAAATTAATGAGGAGATTACATTCGAAATATTGTTATTCGAGATATGTGGAAGTGAGAATTCGAGTGCATTGTGAGAATTTGATATTTTTTCTCTGAATGCAACTTGCTGTACGTGTAAGAATGCATTTGTATGTCAAGGATGTGACAAGCGGGAAAATGCACTATCTCTCACTCATCCTAAAACAGAGAGAGAGAGGAACGAATGAGGCGGTCATTGGATTTGCCAGCTTCATTCGACCACTAGTCACGTTTCACACATATCCTCGCTATCATCATCATCATGGAGTCCACACGTGAGCAGTACATCCTTCCGGATACACCTCCTCAACAAGAACCATCATTCCCATCTTACTGGGCAGCGCAAGCTGCGCGGAAGAAGAAGATTCCTTCTACCAGTGCTGCTCCCCCTGCTGCTGTCGCATCCGACCCCGAGGAGTCGCCCCTGAAGAGACGTGGAGTCTTCGTGGAGAGAGGGATGAGCAGCGATGAGCTCATTATACCAGACACACCACCATCTCATCTAGGATGGGCACCGAAGCGAGTGCCGCTAACAACAATTACCACCAACAGGCAGCAGGGGAAGAGAAAACTGCAATTTCTGGAGGAGGAGGAAACCAATTTCGTACCCTCAAAGGTTAGTTATTTCAAATATTATTAACATGTAATGTGAACAGATAATTTTAAATCTTTATATGTTGTCATCCAAAAGCTTGCTAGTATCTGATAAATTTCTTACTGAGAAAAACTAATTTCCAATGTTCACATTACATGTACTCACATTGGAGTTATTGATGAATCTGATTTGAAAGACAATTTCTTGATAACAAATATAGGAACTTAATTCAACTTTAGAGTTCAGTTAAGATGTATATTCGACTACATGAATATGATATATTCATTTGAATTGAGCATAAATTGTTTTATGAAATCAAGAAATATAATTATTTGAAGTGATTAGGTTGAATGCATGCTACTATCTAATAAGTGAGAAAAAACTAATTTCCAATAGATTTCTTTGTACAATGCACAATGTGATATTAAATGATTAGAGTTCAGTTGAGATGTGTATAATTTTATTTTTGAACTGATCAAGCTTACTAGTAGTTCAGTCAAAAAATTGAATAAGATGAATATTTTGATTTCATTATTATGATGCTTACATATTATTTGCTATAATATTGAAGTGATGTGTTAAGAAAATTACTGATTTAGTTGATAGTTATATTGTGATATTAAATGATTAGAGTTCAGTTAAGATGTGTATAATGAATACTTTTTGAACTGATCAACCTTACTAGTAGTTCAGTCAAAAAATTGAATAAGATGAATATTTTGATTCCATTATTATGATGCTTACATATTATTTGCTATAATATTGAAGTGATGTGTTAAGAAAATTACTGATTCAGTTGATAGTTATTTGTTGCAATGAAAGAGTTTGCTTAATTATTTGATTCACTATTGGATTCTGCAAAAAATATTATTTCAATAACTGATATTACTCACTTTGTGTAGAGAATGTCTTGTCAATCCGATGATATCAAGTTGAGATTATGACAATAATCTGTTGATCACAAGTAGAGAATGTCTTGTCAATCTGATGATATCAAGTTGAGATTATGACAATAATCTGTTGATCACAAGTAGAGAATGTCTTGTCAATCTGATGATATCAAGTTGAGATTATGACAATAATCTGTTGATCACAAGTAGTTGATAATCTGAAACAAATTATAATAAAGTTACTAATCATAGATTTTCATTTAACAGAAACATATGTCTGAGAACACCTCCATGGCTCCGCTACTGGAGGAGGCAGCCACGCGGGATGATGATGATGAGGACTTCATCACACTCATCAATAAACCATCACCAAAACCGTGGGTACCTCTCTGCGAGCTGGCGGAGGATGTTCCACATGCTATAATCTCAGTGCGGGAGGAAACGAACCATCATGGTAGACGAATTATTTTGAAAATTAATATTGCATCTACGAAGAAAATCTCTGAGGTATACCTGCCTCAGAGATTTTCTTCAATAATTTCACCTTGTAAAGTTGTTAAATTTAATTCTAACTGTAAAAATTTAGGAATAGTAGTGAAGCATATAACCGCTACATGGAGCGACATTAAGATTGTTAAAATTTAACAATCTTATTCTCATAGCATGTAGTGGTTATATGCTTCACAAGTAGTATATAATGTAAATATTGTAGTGTTTGATAATAAATTGTAGTATTGTTTTTAAAAAATTGTTCTTAATTCTCACCTGTCAAAGAAGATGTAGAATAGTACACTGTTCACGCAAGAATAGATCCTCTTGTAACTGAACACTCAATGAATGTAGAAAAGTAATGCTCTTGTACAGTCAATGAGTGTCCGCTCACAAGAGAAGCTATTTTATAGTTGCTGCTGCGCGCGCACGTGCATGCCAGTCTTGACCTTGTTGCGAGATTCTCCTCCATCTGTTTGTGCTATACACCCACTATAGGTATAGCAATCTATTTTCATCAGTATGCTTACAACAGTTGAATGGAGAAGTTGTGCAATGAAGGTAATCGTATGGAGAGTTTTATTTGTTCTTCTCTTTATAATATGTTGTGTGAATATGCTATTACTTTTCCATATTGCTTTGAAAAAATATGATTCAATGCAAAATGATAGTAAGAGAATATTGGAATCTATACAAAATGTACGAAATAAGATTAGGGATTTGGAAACACCTCAATTGATGCAGGAATCACTGTTAGTAAGAAATCATACATTATCTTATATCAAATCATGTGTCAATTCATCAGATGCTTCTCTCGATGTTAGTCTAAGACATTGGTATAGATTTATGATTGATGAACGTTCAATTCTTTGCAATTTCTACAAAACTTACAACATACTTAACAAGTGTGTCAATAAGACACATCATGATGATAGAAAATTGTATTCCCTATCGATTAAAACATACCAACTTTGTAGTAATATATAAAGCACATAGTGAGACAATTTCTTTGTCTCTTGATTGAGGTTAAGTGTTTGATTAATTAACCTCAGTCGATGTTCAACTATTGAGTTGAAAGGTAATGAAAAATGGTATGTAGAAGAAAGTTATCTTCTAGGAAACGAGGTAAAGGAATCTTGAGTTCGGCTAGCAAAATTGTCAAAGGTATAGCGGGTACTGCTGGGGACATTACATCAACTATTATAAATAAATTAATAAACGCATCACCTGAAATTTACCTCCCGGGGGGCTACCAGTGGTGTGGCCCTGGCACCAAGGTTAATGAAAGGTTAAAGAGGGGGGATGAAGGTATAAATTCATTAGATAGGGCCTGTAAGGTACATGATATAGCATACACTCAAAATAGTGATAATAAGTCGCGAGCGATTGCAGACAGAGCTCTTGCAAACACAGCATGGAAAATATTCAAGAATCCAAAATCATCTCTAAGTGAAAGAGCACTTAGTTATCTTGTAACAAACGTGATGAAAGCTAAAGCAGCGTTTGGCGGTGGATTGAGAAAGAAGAAGAAGAAGAAGAAGAAGAGCACAAGTGTTGGGAAAACTCATAGCAGCTCGATAAGGAAAAAAGCTATTGCTCAGTTAAACAGCATATTGCAGGTAGAGGTTACTATTTGAAACCGTACCCTCCAATCTCGAGTGGTGGTCGTATTTTGATTGGGCCCAACCCCACATCCTCCTCCTCACCATATGGTGTAAGTTTATTCCCAAAGAAAAAAAGAGTTAAAAAATGTAGAACGACGAAGAAGGTGAAAAAATGAATATCAATGGTGAATTGTCCAATCACGATCTAATAAAATGGTGTAAATTATTACAAATTCCCCTACAAGGTGTATACATGATAGATACATTACCTAATAAAATTCTAAAAAATGAGAATTGTATTGTTAATTTAGACACTCAATCCGGACATGGTACACACTGGGTTGGTTATAAGAAACGAGGATCAAATGTTTACTATTTTGATCCAATTGGTAATTTACAACCACCTTATGAATTGAATAAATATTGGAAAAAAGAAACAGGTGTAAATATTTTTTACAATGTTGAGCACATGCAACCATTACATACAAATATAAGTGGACACCTTATGCTCTTGTTTTTTGCGAACCAGTTGTAATCCAGTATTTGTACCAAAAACATATAAGATGGTTGTTATTACATTACGATCTAGATCAAGTGATCTCTATGAACATTTACAAGAAATTCTTGATTTGGATAAAAATAAAGAATGGGAAATTGGATTGATTAATTTCTGTACTTACAATAGCATTGCAAATGTTATAAAAGGTAAAAATTCTAGCTTCAAATATGGTGATAAATTAATTGATCTTGATACGGGTGCATATGAAGTTGATGACATTATATTAGCTTTAAAGAGTAAATTGAATAGTGACGAAAAGAAACTTAATATAAGAGCTAACACGAATACTATGAAGCTCAAAATTCGTTCTGATAAGCCTATTGACTTTACATCATCTACTTCAATAGGAAAAATGCTTGGTTTTGATAATGTTATATTACAACCGAATAAATGGTATTATTCTCAGCATTTAGTTAGCATAACAAATATTAACTCCATTGTAGTTGAGTGCAATATAGCCTGTGGGAGTTACTCCGATGGCAAACAGAAACATATTATATACGAGTTCTCACCTAGAGTACCTAGCGGGTATTTGATAAATGAAACGCCTAATCCGATAATCTATATGCCTTTAAACACACATAGAATTCAAAGCATTAATGTAAAGGTAACCGATCAAGAAGGATCGTTTATTGATTTCCGAGGAGATATAATTACAATTAGACTTCACATTCGTGAAAAACAAGGAACTTGAAATGGGATTCCTCGTTTTCAAACCTTGCACTAGCATTTGCTCACAGAAGCTCATTAGAGACTCGAACGTGATAGAGTCTACACCTAAAAAGCTACGTGCTATATCGGCGAAAAGCGCAAGAATATTGGAAAAGTTGGGATTTATAGTAGATTGGCGTCATGTACGGCGCAGCAATTAGTGAAATTCTCGATGTTGAATCTCAACTCGAGTTCTATAATGATATTACTAAATTTCAGTTCCATACTCATACAGTATATTCGGGACAAGAAATTAAACCCTCAGATGAAGCTCGCATCCATGTGGCTTCTATGGATCAGTACAGCCTTCCATGCAAATCATTTATATTTATTGAGGGGGTGGTGAAGTGTACAAAACCAGCTGTGAAGGCTGGGGATGCTCTGATACCCAAGTAGCACAATTTGATGGGCCAACGTTGGCAAAGCGTGGGTCAAAACAGTTGGTCAACCGTTAGAGATGGCGGTTGGCGCTCTGTGGGGCCATTGTACAAAACTCAACTGTTTCCCAACCTATTGCCACTCATTACCCAACAGCTCATAACAGTTCCCCTACCAAATCAACAGTTCCCCTACCAAATCAACTGTTTCCCTACCAATGCCAACTTTGCCACCCATTGCCCAACAGTTCCCCTACCAAATCAACTGTTTCCCTACCCAATGCCAACTTCAATACAACAGTTCCCCTACCTAAAGCCTCCAATGGTACAATAATTCCCCTACTCAATGCCAACTTCAATTCAATGGTTTCCCTACCAAATGCCAACCATAGTGCAACAGCAGTTTCCCTCCTATTGAAACCCATAATTATAGAATGGTTTTCCTACCAAATATCACAGTTTTTGTAGCTGAAAACTGTGAAATTTGGTAGGTACACCATTCTATTGTTATGGGTTTCAATGAAAAGGGAAACAGCTGTTGCATACATGGCAGCAGGTAGCATTTGATAGATATATTGTTTATTATAGTTATTTTTCTCTATAAAAGCTATAACAGCTAGGGTTTTGTCAACTGGAGCAAAAATAAATAGTTTGAAACTTTTCAAAAAGTTGGTTTTGTTTTGAAGAAGCACTAGCAGTAATATAGTAATATAGAACATGAACTAAATGTAACAAAGAGGCTTGTTTATATGAATAGTGTAGAATTCAGAGACAGTATAATCACAGTGTGGCCATTTGTTTGAAAAAGCCAAATTATGGAAAAAGTATGGTGCATTCAAAGAAGCTAAGTAATCAAAATTGAGACATCAAATAAGCACACTGTAATTATACTCTGTAGTGTGAAATAAAGGAAACAAATATAAACTACATGAAAAATCCTGTATATTGTAAAATTATTACAAAACACAGTCTTATAGGCTAATAATAAAATAATAGTGATAATCATAAGTACAGTATAAGTATCAAACAAATTAATCAACCTATATTCTTAATACAATAGTAGGGAAAAGAAAAATCTCCATAAAGAAATTTCAATAATATTCATGTGTTAGACTTATTACACATACTATCAGTATATGTAAGAGATTTAAATAATATTCACATGTGTAAGTCTCACACAATAAGTAATGAAATTCATAAAGTGAACTCACTTCTTGTATTAGACAAATCAAATTCTATTGTTAGAGTTTTCAGAAAGAAAACCAGAACAAAGTACCATATGATAAAATAAAAGAAAATCACATTCTATTATGTACTAAGATATTGTAAGTACCATATAGGCTAATAATAAAATAATAGTAATAATCATAAGTACAGTATAAGTATCGAACAAATTAATCAACCTAGTATATTCTTAATACAATAGTAGAGAAAAAGAAAAATCTCCATAAAGAAATTTCAATAATACTCATATGCTTAAGTAATAAAATTATTTCTTAAAGAAACGTCAACATTATCTTCAAGTTTCCAATGCCCTTTCTACACAGAGCCTTTTGATATGGAAGAATGATACAACAATTTGATACAGAGTCGGATGATTGCTGCAAAAAGGAAGCTTCTTTGACACAAAACATTTTCTGCAGGATGCAACAGATTCAATTATTTTATTTGAAGTTTGTCAGCTGATATATCCCAAAAATGTTTTAGATGGAATAATAAATTCTCAGATATATCAGCTGACCAATTTCAAATTAAATAATTGAGTCTGTTGCATCATGCAAATGTTTTGTTTCGAAGAAGCTTCCTTTTTGCAGCAATCATCTGACTCTGTATCAAATTGTCGTATTATTCTTCTGTATCAGAAGGCTCCGTGTAGAAAGGACTTAAGAAAGATCATAGATGAGGTATGCATTCATTAAGCAGAGCCAGAAGAGTTATTTCAAATTTGCCACTATCAAAATTCACTTGAAAAATGCTATATCCAAAACTTGACTTTCCACACTACGTTTATCTTCCCAAGTTTGGTTTGATACACTATCAGAGCAGTGTACTCATTTTTTGTACCTATTACTAAAACATTGTAAGTAGGCTACCGTTATAATAAAATAGTAGTAATAATCGTAAGTACAGTATCAAACAAATTAACCTATAGGCTACTCTTATTACAATAGTAGAGAAAAAGAAAAATCTCCATCAAGAAATTTCAATAATATTCTTAAGCATAAGTAATAAAATTCTTAAAGAAATGACAACATGCAGTTGCCACTATCAAAATTCACTTGAGAAATGTCACATCCGAAACTTGATTTTCACACAACAGTAAAAATAACTGTGTTGAATATTTATATCCAAAGTCATAATTTAGTTCAATAGATAAACCGAGTTTTACAAACTTAAGAGAAAAGTATTAGAAGAAACTGGTTTTGAATCTCCACAGTAAATACCAATTAAAAAAGGTTGGCGTTCAATATTTTGATCAACCACGCCTAGAATAGGCCAAAAAGACTTGGTTGAGCTGGATGAGATGGGGAGTCCATCAACATTAATTGATACAGTTATTAAGCTTGTACCCTGCTCAAGAAAATCTTTTGCAACAGGTTCCATTATTGGGTGGTAAGATGGAATAAAATTTGGAATTTTTTCAAGTAAGTGACTCTTAATACCAAAGTATTTGAATTTTCCATCTCCACATGACTCAACTCCACAGCTTCGAGGTGTGCTTAACAGAGATCTAGCATCAAGAGGCAGACCAGGCAAGAAAGGATTCAAAATGTGCAACAAAGCTGTAGTTGCAGAGTTAGGTATGTTGTATTGTATTGACCATAATACCAACTTTCTTAACAAATCCAAAATAGAAGGGCAGTGGTTTTTGTTGTCCTCAACAGAGGATGCACTAGTGATTGAGGTGTTAGAATCATAATCTTTTCCAAAATCATTCCAGTCATCAACTGACAGACCAGTCTGGGAAGGAAAAAAACCGCTATTTGTAGTAGCACTGAAATGGTCATCTCCAGATGAGGGCTCAGGTTGCGTTGACAATTCTGAATAAATAGATTCTTTCAACTCATGAACAATTGCTTCTTCGCGTTTCTTGCAAAACCGTTGTTGTGTTCTAAGACTCTTGTTGACATTCATTTTAATAGTAATAAAAAAACATTGAATTATCTAGTAGTTATCAACTTTTAAAATTCATATGCATAAAAATATAGTATGTTATAAATAATGCATGTTACCAAAATACTGATGCCACTACTCCACCTGACTGGAATCATTTTTAAAAGATCAAGATACTAAATACACCAAGTAATAGGTAGTCATATTTGGTACGGTACTTATGGTTACATGTGATTAGGTGGTGGAGCCATTCTTCTTTTTTCTTGACCTCCATCACGGTCTTTGGAAAATCGAAACCAATTTCTTATTATTGTCTGAATTTCTTCATCTGTAGCACTGGAAGTACACTTGTTGTTCTGTACTGCGCCTGAAAACAAAAATTGATCTTTTAAGAACCAGCTGCCTGAAGAAATGGGAAAGGTGTTTCATAATACCATAATATTATGTTTAAAGTATGATCTTGGATGAAAAAACACAGAGATATGGAGAAAAACAGATCGAAACCGTTGTCTGTTAATGATGAGAGCCGTTGTAAAACATAGAGCTATACTCTATTTGCTAATTACTGAGACAACCAAAACAAAAGATGAACATATTTATGTTTTGGGAAGAATAGTTAAGCACCGACAGCTGTAAGTGAGAAACGAAGAAATATACATTCAACTCACCTACGCTGTGACGTGTTATTTTTTCGGTTTTGATTACGTTGTCTAAGAGATTAGCAAATGGAGTAGAGATATCTAACTAACTGGAGACATCACTGATCGAAAAAGCTGGGTTCCGCCTAAGGGTACGATTATGTCAAGGAGGTGTAAGTGCAAGTCACCTCTAATAAGATCAAATGTATTGTTTCTTATGTGCACGGTTATGACAAGCAAGTGCAGCTGAAGGTGATCAGAGAAGTTTGATTTAAAAAGAAGTTCAACTGGAAGTGTAGTCTGTGATAAACGCTTGCAACTGATTTATCAAACGGGAGGTGGGTAGAGGTGACACCACTACTCACCCTCCCATTTGATAAAAAAATCCCATTTGAAAAAAATCTACATATTATAGTCTACTATACTTACAGACAATTACATCGATGAATTTGAATTCTCTCAAGGCTATTTTCTGTTTTTTTCCAGTCCAGTTGTAATCATTTGCAAGGTTGTTGCTGATAACTCTTTCCAGAATTCTTCTTACAACGTGATCCAACTTCTTCCCACCTATTCGTGCCAAGAACTTGACCTGTTTGAAAAAAGGTGGGGTAAATATTATAGAAACATTTTATGCAATAAGTACACTCCAAAATAATTATCTTCCAAATATTCATGAACAGATTTTAAAATTCCCGGGCAATCCAGCAATGCCATTATTTAGAATTCGCATTAGTTGCAGTGCCACTGAAATTCAGTCGTGACAACCTGAAACTTCTCAAATTCATCAGTAAAGAGAAAATATGTATTGAAATGATTATCAAAAATAATTTTAAAAATATTAAATATTATTTCCAAATAAATTCATGATGAATAATAATAACAATGGCAGCTTTTATGGAAATATCGATTTCCCCAATTCCAGCTGCTAATCTTTGTTACTATAATCTCTCCTTACTCACTTAACCCCACGGTTAAAATTTAACTAGAAGATTTAACTAGCAGACTGAGAACGCCAGCGTCAGTGGAGATTCTAGTGGAGAAAAATAAATCAATTTCAAAACGGCCTTACAGACAACTATCTTCAAAAGCCCAAATTTTCATGAATTTATGTGTGCGGCCCCTACTTTCATTGAAATATTACTGAAGTGGCCCAGATTAATACTGCCCCAGAATATTGGTAGGGAGTACTGAAACACCCTGTATAACTTGTTGTACACATTAGTTGGTTTTCAATACAATAATCTACTTACAAATATTTGTTCGTTTCCTTCCACTGAAATCCACTCTTCAAGTTTCAGTACATCCTCATGCGACAAACATGGTAGTGTTGGCATGGAATCTGGAATCATTGACGAATTTTCAGTCCCAGCGGCATTACAGACGATTTTTGGGAGATACTCTTCCAAATACTGTCTCAAAGACAATACTTCACTTTCAAGTTTTGCAAGTTTTCTTGCAACAACAGCAAATCCTGAAAGATTCAATCAATCATAATCTCGGTAATTCCACAAATAAAACACATACCGTAACATACAAAAGTAATATTATTTTTGTCATAGTAGTATGTAATCGACAACAGTTCAATCATATGTGTCGTTTGGTAAATTGCTGTTTACAGAAAATCAAAGATCAGCTGTTCATAAACATTTCTAACAAGCTTTTCATAATATTTCCAATAATTAATTACCAAGTTACAATCAGGGTGTTACTATTTTTTGGGACACTCTGTATATCATGGCCTGTGCATGAACTCCATTTGAAAACTAATAATAAATATATAGCCTAAATGGAAAGTTATCTTGTCAGTATATTTGCCAATTATCTCAATAACCATTGAAGTTACAAACTTCTACTTGGTTCCATTGAATTATTTCTCGGCTAATTTTATATAAGATTCAATTATTTTGGTGTCTCCATAAAGCTTCTGAAAAATAAAAAACATATATAGATCTGATGACAAATGTACAATCTTCCGCCCATGTTTTCTCTCGGTAACAATGCATTTCTGGGGGTATGTCCTGTGGAACATTTTTCACTACTCGATGTCAGGAATCAGCCTGAGAAGTTTGGCACATTACTCCTGAAACACCCTGTAGATTATAGTAGCTAGAGTGAAATTGCACTATACACTGTTCACTGAAACAAGTCAGTGAATGGAACAGCTGAGTGAGCTTGTGTGTGTGTCTTTTGTGAGTGTATTGCATGACAGCATATTCACATTTCAGCGTTTGCAATAATATTAATCGCGTAAGTTATAGGCCTACAGCTGGTACGGGTTGAGAAAGAAATTTAGTTATAAATGCCTTTGACTAGGTCATCCAGCTGTTTTCCAATTCACGCACACATACTTTCTATACATGCACTGACTTGCTTTGATGAACAGACCATAATAAAAATACACTTACCAGATTCAGTGACAGTTTTTTCAATTGAAGAGTCTGTCGGTGTCAGTGTTGCAGTTAATGACTTTGGTGTGGAAACTAATGATTGTGAAGAACAGTCTTCCCGTAGCTGATTTGTTGGTGGTGAAGGCGGACGGGGGTAATACTGACATTTGTTTTTGTAGGAAAGATTTTTTTTTGCTCTTTTGCAGGAGTCGTCAGATGAATCATCACTGCTGATGAATAGTTTCTTGCTAGTTTTTCGTCTCTTTCTTCTCCCATCAAGTAATTCATCACCATCCGTTTGTATGTCAGACTCCTTCTCCGCCAATTTCTCTTTCTCACGAGCCTTCAGTAGATCATCTGTAATCAATGACAATATATTATTAATGTACTACTAATGTATTATGATTGAAAATGGGCTCATGCTCCGAAACATGTCTGCAAATAAAAATAATTTTTTAAAAAAAGGGTACTGAGTTTTCTGTTTTTAAAAATTAGTGAGAAAGCAGCGGTTCCAGGGGTTTTCTAAGGTTAACTACCTAAAGGTAATGTTTTGACACAAAAATGAAAGTTTTCTCAATCAATCATTTATCTGATTGTCAATGACAATCTATATCTAATAATTAGCAATTCTCTACTCAATTAATTCCTCTATCAATAAATTATACAGTGAAATTACAATGCTATAAAGCACATAAAGCAGGTATTGTAAAGCAATTCTCTTTGAGCACGCATACACCACATACAGCTTTACACTGTCTCGTTTAAAACTACACAAATTAGTTATTTAATTTAGGCCTAAATTAAGCATGACAAAATTTATTATGTTAATTTGCAACCGTTCAAGAACATTTTTTTGTCTAATAGAGAAGTTTCATTAAATGGCAGTAAAGTACAGTGTCTCAATTAAAAATCAGTGAACAGCAGTATTCAAATTTCAATTACATGCAATATCATTTACTCACCACAAATGTATAGGCATCGCCTGACCGGAAATAATGTCCACTTTTTTTCGTCAGGTGTTGCGCCTTCAACCAAAGCCTTATGGAATTGTGTAGAAACTTTGAAGGGTGGCCAGAAAACCTCTTTCTTAGCTGGTGTTAGCCATTCCTCCCTCACTACGGCTGTCTGGTTCTCCTCACTGCCCCCAAACTCTATCACAGCATACATTTTTCAAGTTAATAATCAATAGAAATCTGAAAAAGGAAAGTTCAAAATAAATAAAACTAACAGCATATTTATCCTAACCTAGCATAGGCTCTATTTCAAGTTTGCATTTAGAAAGATTTTACTTTGGGCTCTGAGCCAGGTATTGTGCGGACACTTGTATGAAATGGAAAAATGTCTTGAGCTTAGTCAATAAAGATTAGGCTAAAGAAATTTATATCTTCAACATATTGTGATACGAGTGAGTTGAGTTATTTTTTTTAATACTTGTAGTAAACTACTAAAACGCAGTCAATTTTTGAGATTATATTAGCCTATTATATGAAAGATGGAATATTAATTAGGTACTAGTTCAGTTATTTAACTGTGATTGATAACAATAAAGTTCTATTGTAGGCTATTTGCATCTATAAGATAATGAAGTACATTATTAGGCCTATACGAAATTAATGTAGGCTGGAAATAATAGGAAATGATTTACAAGGTGTAAAATAAGAAACAGGGAGCATATATTTAAAATTTTATCACAAGAAAAAAGTTAAAATAAATAATAAAAGCTATAGCCTACCACGAGGAAACGTTTTTATAAAGATAAGCTGTAAAAGTAGACTATAAATTAAAGGGGGAATAAGTAATAATTATAATTGTTCAATCTATCAAATATGAATTGAAATAAATATTTGTAACTTTACCTTATCTTGCAGCAAAGACGATTTTTCAAGTTAATAATCAATAGAAATCTGAAAAAGAAAAGTTAAAAATAAATAAAACTAACAGCATATTTATCCTAACCTAGCATAGGCTCTATTTCAAGTTTGCATTTAGAAAGATTTTACTTTGGGCTCTGAGCCAGGTATTGTGCGGCCACTTGTATGAAATGGAAAAATGTCTTGAGCTTAGTCAATAAAGATTAGGCTAAAAAAATTTATATCTTCAACATAATATGTTGAAGATATATCACAATATTATTGTGATACGAGTGAGTTGAGTTATTTTTTTTAATGAGCAATAAAAGTGACTGCTGCATTTATTTTATGATTTTCTTGTCAGAAAGCAAAGAATACCATACCAGTAACACGCGCCTACTTGAACAAAAATGCAAAAACGAACTAGCCTAGCCTATAAGTAAGGTTATGCATATATTAAGTAAAGTTTTGCTGGAATGCTTGTGGTAAACTACTAAAACGCAGTCAATTTTTGAGATTATATTAGCCTATTATATGAAAGATGGAATATTAATTAGGTACTAGTTCAGTTATTTAACTGTGATTGATAACAATAAAGTTCTATTGTAGGCTATTTGCATCTATAAGATAATGAAGTACATTATTAGGCCTATACGAAATTAATGTAGGCTGGAAATAATAGGAAATGATTTACAAGGTGTAAAATAAGAAACAGGGAGCATATATTTAAAATTTTATCACAAGAAAAAAGTTAAAATAAATAATAAAAGCTATATAGCCTACCACGAGGAAACGTTTTTATAAAGATAAGCTGTAAAAGTAGACTATAAATTAAAGGGGGAATAAGTAATAATTATAATTGTTCAATCTATCAAATATGAATTGAAATAGATATTTGTAACTTTACCTTATCTTGCAGCAAACTTTGCAGCAAAGACGATTTTTCAAGTTAATAATCAATAGAAATCTGAAAAAGGAAAGTTCAAAATAAATAAAACTAACAGCATATTTATCCTAACCTAGCATAGGCTCTATTTCAAGTTTGCATTTAGAAAGATTTTACTTTGGGCTCTGAGCCAGGTATTGTGCGGACACTTGTATGAAATGGAAAAATGTCTTGAGCTTAGTCAATAAAGATTAGGCTAAAGAAATTTATATCTTCAACATATTGTGATACGAGTGAGTTGAGTTATTTTTTTTAATGCTTGTGGTAAACTACTAAAACGCAGTCAATTTTTGAGATTATATTAGCCTATTATATGAAAGATGGAATATTAATTAGGTACTAGTTCAGTTATTTAACTGTGATTGATAACAATAAAGTTCTATTGTAGTCTAGCCTATTTGCATCTATAAGATAATGAAGTACATTATTAGGCCTATACGAAATTAATGTAGGCTGGAAATAATAGGAAATGATTTACAAGGTGTAAAATAAGAAACAGGGAGCATATATTTAAAATTTTATCACAAGAAAAAAGTTAAAATAAATAATAAAAGCTATATAGCCTACCACGAGGAAACGTTTTTAGGGATGCTCTCATAAAGATAAGCTGTAAAAGTAGACTATAAATTAAAGGGGGAATAAGTAATAATTATAATTATTCAATCTATCAAATATGAATTGAAATAGATATTTGTAACTTTACCTTATCTTGCAGCAAACTTTGCAGCAAAGACGAAACCATACACGGTTATATTTGTTCGCTTCTCATCACAACACAAAGTACAACAGGATAAAAATGGAATGGCGTCAATGATGGCGTAGTAGATATATCGATATTTCACTAATATCGATATATTGCTCCGTGCGCATGCGTGAATACAGTTCTGCGCGATATTTGAATGCATCAGTTGACAGATTCTGTGTTTTTTAAATAATTTTCATATTAAAAGCATAATATAGTGAAGCTACATGACAATCTATCACATTCCACATTAAAAAATAATTATTTTGAAATCCAAGTTCATGTTCACCAAAATAATGTATGACTTTCAAAACAAAAATCAAAATCTGAAAGCTTCAGCTATTTGAATTTCAAAAGGAAAGATAGACTTTGACAGAATGGAGAATGTTTTCAACTTAGAAATGCAATAACTCGACTATTTATTGTTATTATGTTACAATTTTCTATGATAAGACTAATTTCACATAGTATTATTAGATAGTAGTATCAATTTTTTTCATTTTATAAAAATACAATTTTTATAAATTTTGTCTCTTCATTTTCACTCACTAATTGACGTTTTATAACAAAACTCTTTTTGAACTTTTGATTAGTTTTCAAGTCCTTCAATGACTTTTGAAATAAAAATCGATGAAAAGAAAAAAAAATGATTGTTGGGCTAGCCAACCAAAGTTATATTACGGCCAACAATCTATCATAACACGTCTATAACTCGTGAACGGTGCATTTGACGGAAAAATCTTACTGAGCAAATATTGCTTAGAATTTAATTTTACATATTATGAAGTGATCATAAAGTGATTTTACGCCAAATAAATATTTACTTGAAAATTATTTCAGAGTCCTAAAAGGAAATAGCGCAAAAACCGCTAATATCTCCTAAATGGTGCATCTGACGGGAAAATCGTACTGAACAAATATTGCTTACAATTCAATTATACATATTATAAAGTGATCATAAAGTGATTTCACGCGAAATAAATATTTACTTGAAAATTATTTCAAAGTCCTAAAGGAAATAGTGCAAACCGCTAATATCTCCTAAATGGTGCACCTGACGGGAAAATTGTACTGAACAAAAGTTGCGTAAAATTAAATTTTTATATTTGTTTTCAAGTCCTTTAATGATTATCAGGATTAATACTTTTAAAAAGAAAAAAGTTGGGTCAGCCAACTACAGTGACATGAGGGCCAATGTTTCTTATGGTTCCATTTTTACTGTAGGGTGAACCAACCAAAGTGACATGAGGGCCAACAGCTCTCATGGTGCCAATTTCTAAGGTGGGAGAACCAACCAAAGTAGCCAGTGGCCCAACGTGGATTATGGTAGGGACTGCCAACTAACCATCTCCCTTCTCTTGCCAACACTGCCAACCAAAAACCTACTGTTGGCCAACAAAGTGTGCTACTTGGGTAGAAGCTAAGTATATATTATCCAGTAACCTCATTGGAAATCTCTTTGATGAAATTCGATATGAATTGGCTGGACAACAAATTTCTAAATCAAGACTAATTGGATTAACATCAACAATTAAAGCTATACTAGTGAAAAATATGTTTGATAAGAACACATATCACTTGGCCGGGTTTGACAGAGCAGGATATACACTGAAAGATAATAAGTTTACATTCTGTGTACCTCTTAAATTAGTTTTACCATTTTTTGAAGACTTTCAAAGAATAATTTTAAACTTGAAACAAGAACTTGTATTATTAAGATCGCCAACAGATCTCAATTGCATTGAGTCTACAGAAGCAACAAACGTTAATATAAAAATAACGAAGCTTCAATGGAGAATTCCCTATATTACTTTAGAAGATCATGTGAGATTGAAATTTTTGAGATTGCTTGATGCTGATACACCGCTGAAGCTGAGCTTTCGTCATTGGGAGATTTCAGAATTACCAAATTTACAAAATAGCACTGTTCATTCTTGGGCAGTAAAAACCGCATCCCATCTCGACACACCAAAGTATGTTGTTTTAGCGTTTCAAACAGATCGTAAGAATAAAATTAATAAATCAATCTCGGAATTTGATAGTTGTAATCTTCAAAATGCAAAGGTCTACTTGAACTCTGACTATTTTCCTTATGAAAACCTGCTTGGTAAACAAGAATTGATGTACCGTATGTTTTTGGATTTTCCCTCGGCGTACTATAACCATAGTATCAATACTGAGCTTGGAACAGAGATTGATTTTGACACATTTTGTACTAAAACACCCCTGATTGTAATTGACTGTTCACATCAATCTTCTCATTTGAAATCCTCCACAGATATTAGAATAGATATGGAATTTAAGGAAGCTGTACCTCCAAATACTTCCGCTTATTGCATTTTAATCAGTGATCATATCATGGAGTACACTCCCCTTACTTCCATGGTGAAGGAAGTTCAGTAATTTCTCGATAGAGCACAAGCTATATAAGTATTGCATTTTTCAAATTTTACTCATTTGAGGTTTTAGCTTTGATCGGTTAACATCTAGAATGTCTTCTAATTCTGAGAGGAAAACACGCTCTATCGGGATACAGTACGATCTTGATAAAGAAGACAGCATCTACTATGACTCAAGATGTAGTACACCTATAATGTCTTATAATTCTGAGAAGAAAACACAATCTATTGACACGCAGTGTGATCTTGACACGCAGTGTGATCTTGACACCGAACAAGACTTCTTCTACTATCACTCAAGATGTAGTACACCTAAACCACAGGAGGAGAATGGAGGAGGAGGAGGAGGAGGAGGAGGAGGAGGAGAAGGAGGAGGAGAAAGGAGGACAAAGGAGGAGGACAAAACAGCACAAGAGGAGGAATCCTCCTGTAAAAAATTTGCAACAGTCGACATGCATTGGTTCAAGGGAACTTCTAATCAAATTATCGTGAAAGAAATCGGAATCGTAGATCAGCTAAATAGCTTTGTTGTGTTACATTTCAAGTCGCCATTTGCAAAGTCGGAATTGAATGCTAAATTGCGTAAGCAAGTAACATGGGCTGAGAACAATTATCACAAAATACGCTGGGAAGATGGTAATTTTATTTATACAGACGAATTATTGATATCTTATCTTGAAGGATATGATAAAATCTACACAAAAGGTACAGAGAAAGCTAAGTTTCTTAGAAGGTTACACAAAAACGTATGTTGTTTACGGGATGAAATTGAGAAACCAAATTTCAACTACTTTACAAGTTCTTGGTGTTATAATGCCTGTGAAATTCATCATCGCAATCCGCACGGCCGATGTGCCCTCTTCGCAGCGGTTCATTACAATACTTTGATAATGAAAAATATGGACTCATCTCCAAATTTCATGTGTGAAAACAATAGAATGCTTAGCATGAAAAAATGTCAATTCTATTCAAATACAGAAAAGAAAAACTTTGCAAGATATGACTTTTTCTATAACGGACAAGAAATTCAATGTTTTTATTGTAAGCAAGCATTGAAATATTATACTGCTCGTGTATGTTGCATTGGAGGGAAGGCACAGGAACCGTTTAATTTCTCTATATTAGTACCGACATATGTATAGTTTCTTCATTTGCTCATCATGGACCCGTGCAAGTGGATGCAAGCTGATAGTGAATTGGAAATGAGGTTAGAACAGTGTATTGATTGGTATGATGCCTGTGAAATTGCAATTAAACATTCAACTCATGAAAATCATCATTTGGTGAAACAACTAAAAGACATTTTCTTAAACACAGTGAATTTGAACGATATAAATGATTATCTATGCTATTACAGACCTCATAAACTGTCTGTTAGTAAACTAATAAAAATTGAAGAGGAAGTGATGAACAATTGTAGTGAATTGTGTAAATAATTTCTAGTGTATACTCGATTGTTTTCATTGTACCTACAATGTCTAAGTTTAATCCTTCAGTATTGCTTTGTTAGTTGAGCTGAAAAGATCTCACATGCGTTGAAGCTCAATGCTATAAGTGTGCAGATACAAGTAGTTTCTTATCACGTTTCACCTGTACATACACTCAACTGAAAAATATGGTTGATTGTTATAGCTTTTCAAAGTTCAAGAAACTATCTCGTCTCTTGATGACAATTTCATTCAATGAATTTGATCTAATTGCAAAGAATATTAAATTTTCAACGGGTGATGAGGTGAGTGATCTTGCATTAACAAAAACAGAAAATCTTCACTTTCCAATTCTATCTGAAATTTTTGAATTATTGGATGCATTAGAAACCGGTCATTTCCATTATGGTTGTTCAAATAATGATGAATCATTAGCTATTGTTAATAATTCTAATGATCTCTGGAAATGCTTATATGACATTGCCAATAAAAGATGTAAAAGATCATAGTTCGCTCTCTAGAGAGTTAGAGACTTGTAATGTAAGTTGGTATGTTTTAATCAATAGGGAATACAATTTTCTATCATCATGATGTGTCTTATTAACACACTTGTTAAGTATGTTGTAAGTTTTGTAGAAATTGCAAAGAATTGAACGTTCATCAATCATAAATCTATACCAATGTCTTAGACTAACATCGAGAGAAGCATCTGATGAATTGACACATGATTTGATATAAGATAATGTATGATTTCTTACTAGCAGTGATTCCTGCATCAATTGAGGTGTTTCCAAATCCCTAATCTTATTTCGTACATTTTGTATAGATTCCAATATTCTCTTACTATCATTTTGCATTGAATCATATTTTTTCAAAGCAATATGAAAAAGTAATAGCATATTCACACAACATATTATAGAGAGAAGAACAAATAAAACTCTCCATACGATTATCTTCATTGCACAACTTCTCCATTCAAGTGTTGTAAGCATACTGATAAAAATAGATTGCTATATCTATAGTGAGTGTATAGCACAAACAGATGGAGGAGAATCTCGCAACAAGGTCAAGACTGGCATGTGGTGCATGCGCATGCGCGCGCAGCAGCAACTATAAAATAGCTTCTCTTGTAACTGAACACTCAATGACTATACAAGAGCATTACTATTCTTGCATGAACTATTCTACAGTCATCGAGTGTTCAGTTACAAGAGGATCTATTCTTGCATGAACAGTGTACTATTCTACATCTTCTTTGACAGGTGAGAATTAAGAACAATTTTTTAAAAACAATACTACAATTTATTATCAAACACTACAATATTTTCATTATATACTACTTGTGAAGCATATAACCGCTACATGCTATGAGAATAAGATTGTTAAATTTTAACAATCTTAATGTCGCTCCATGTAGCGGTTATATGCTTCACTACTATTCCTAAATTTTTACAGTTAGAATTAAATTTAACAACTTTACAAGGTGAAATTATTGAAGAAAATCTCTGAGGCAGGTATACCTCAGAGATTTTCTTCGTAGAAGCGATATTAATTTTCAAAATAATTCGTCTGCCATGATGGTTCGTTTCCTCCCGCACTGAGATTATAGCATGTGGAACATCCTCCGCCAGCTCGCGGAGAGGTACCCACGGTTCTGGTGATGGTTTATTGATGAGTGTGATGAAGTCCTCATCATCATCATCATCATCCCGCGCGGCTGCCTCCTCCAGTAGCGGAGCCATGGAGGTGTTCTCAAACATACGTTTCTGTTAAATGAAAATCTATGATTAGTAACTTTATTATAATTTGTTTCAGATTATCAACTACTTGTGATCAACAGATTATTGTCATAATCTCAACTTGATATCATCGGATTGACAAGACATTCTCTACACAAAGTGAGTAATATCAGTTATTGAAATAATATTTCTTGCAGAATCCAATAGTGAATCAAATTAATAAGCAAACTCTTTCATTGCAACAAATAACTATCAACTGAATCAGTAATTTTCTTAACACATCACTTCAATATTATAGCAAATAATATGTAAGCATCATAATAATGAAATCAAAATATTCATCTTATTCAATTTTTGACTGAACTACTAGTAAGGTTGATCAGTTCAATTTCAAAAAGTATTCATTATACACATCTTAACTGAACTCTAATCATTCAATATCACAATATAACTATCAACTAAATCAGTAATTTTCTTAACACATCACTTCAATATTATAGCAAATAATATGTAAGCATCATAATAATGAAATCAAAATATTCATCTTATTCAATTTTTTGACTGAACTACTAGTAAGGTTGATCAGTTCAATTTCAAAAAGTGATCATTATACACATCTTAACTGAACACTAATCATTTAATATCACAATATAACTATCAACTAAATCAGTAATTTTCTTAACACATCACTTCAATATTATAGCAAATAATATGTAAGCATCATAATAATGAAATCAAAATATTCATCTTATTCAATTTTTGACTGAACTACTAGTAAGCTTGATCAGTTCAAAAATAAAATTATACACATCTTAACTGAACTCTAATCATTTAATATCACATTGTGCATTGTACAAAGACATCTATTGGAAATTAGTTTTTCTCACTTATTAGATAGTAGCATGCATTCAACCTAATCACTTCAAATAATTATATTTCTTGATTTCATAAAACAATTTATGCTCAATTCAAATGAATATATCAATGTAATCATCATATTCATGTAGTCGAATATACATCTCAACTGAACTCTAAAGTTGAATTAAGTTCCTATATTCGTTATCAAGAAATTGTCTTTCAAATCAGATTCATCAATAACTCCAATGTGAGTACATGTAATGTGAACATTGGAAATTAGTTTTTCTCAGTAAGAAATTTATCAGATACTAGCAAGCTTTTGGATGACAACATATAAAGATTTAAAATTATCTGTTCACATTACATGTTAATAATATTTGAAATAACTAACCTTTGAGGGTACGAAGTTGGTTTCTTCCTCTTCCTCCAGAAATTGCAGTTTTCTCTTCCCCTGCTGCCTGTTGGTGGTAATTGTTGTTAGCGGCACTCGCTTCGGTGCCCATCCTAGATGAGATGGTGGTGGTGTGTCTGGTATAATGAGCTCATCGCTGCTCATCCCTCTCTCCACGAAGACTCCACGTCTCTTCAGGGGCGACTCCTCGGGGTCGGATGCGACAGCGACAGCAGCAGGGGGAGCAGCACTGGTAGAAGGAATCTTCTTCTTCCGCGCAGCTTGCGCTGCCCAGTAAGATGGGAATGATGGTTCTTGTTGAGGAGGTGTATCCGGAAGGATGTACTGCTCACGTGTGGACTCCATGATGATGATAGCGAGGATATGTGTGAAACGTGACTAGTGGTCGAATGAAGCTGGCAAATCCAATGACCGCCGCTTATATACTCATTCGTTTCTCTCTCTCTCTGTTTTAGGATGAGTGAGAGATAGTGCATTTTCCCGCTTGTCACATCCTTGACATACAAATGCATTCTTACACGTACAGCAAGTTGCATTCAGAGAAAAAATATCAAATTCTCACAATGCACTCGAATTCTCACTTCCACATATCTCGAATAACAATATTTCGAATGTAATCTCCTCATTAATTTTCATAATTAACATCACATGTTGACTTGCTAAATTTCTTCTCAATATTATTGTGATTTTCATTATGTTCGTTGATTTCACAGAGTTCGAGAGTGCATAATCACTCCATTCTTCGAGGAGGAAAGACGTATGAAGAACTAGTGTAAGCAGAGAGAGAGAGAGACAGTACAGCACATCATTCATTGCATGTAAGTATGATACAATTCTTTATTTTTCTAATCATGATTTTTCAGAAGTTACTTCTTTCCTGATACTACTACTACAATGCACTTAGGAATCACTAATATCTCGATTACAACAGAGTGCATATTGTACAATATCCAGCTTGTTTTCCCACAGCATCTTCTTTTTCATCATTTGTCGTTTCTTTTCCATTATAGCTCATCTTTTTATATATACAAAATGGAACATGTATCACTTTTTCATAAGGATTTTCAATAATATATTTGCAATATACACATTGCAGATATGATTTCTCATGCAAAAAGTATCCATTTATTGCAAAATAGTCTGCTCTATTAATAAATACCGAGAGCTTGAATGGTTCTGGACGATGGAAAGTTAAAACTCGTTCTTCATATTGCCGTAGAATATTATTATCGAAATTCTCCTCTTCACATGAAATATTATCTTCTTTGCGCCATCCACAATTTGGACTACATCGTTCATGTTCCTTACTAGGATCGTCTGTTGGCAACCAATTTTCTAAATATACTGAACAAAACACGCATTGAACAACGTCAGGTGCTCGCACAAATTTAAAACCCTGTTTAGCCATATTTTGAGGTGACAACAGACTCGATTCTAATTTCCAACGATTATCAAATGTTAATAACCTCAATCGTTCGTGCATGAAAATCTGATCCTGTGATAGCATTTTTTGCACTGTACTTGCAGCTTGTTAAATCACAACTGATTTTTAGATTAATGTTTACTTGTTTTTATATCTAATTCTGTGCCATAGTAATATATTCTTTGTTTGTTTTCAGTAACCCGCTAGTAGCAGAGATGGAGCATAGCAGAGAACACAGAGTTGGAGGCGTGAGTTCGCGAGCAATTCGCCATCGCATTTCCTTCGAAAACGTAGCACCTGACATTGAAAATGTGCTTCAAAACTCGAAAGCTCGTGTTTTCGAGATAATAAGAGAACACGCTGCACGTTTCGAAGGAAATGTTAAATGGTTTTTAGTATTAAATGTATTATTGTATAAGATGGTAGTTTTAGAATCAGAGGAATCCGAAGCTGTTTCATCCATTGTGAATCTTCATAGCTACTCGGCCATAGGCATGAATGTCTTGGAGAGTTATGACGAATTGAATGAACAATTTATGTTAGCAGTTAGGAAAATTTTAAGTTCATTCGATAACTTTGTTCGATTTGGGAGTGGGTGGGTGTTGAAGAAGATCGACTCGCTTGATGTAAATGTGATTAGATATAATCCAATATACACAAGCAGTTATATTCAAACACCCCAGTTCATCAACAATAAGAAATGTGTTATCAATATCAAAAATCTTTCTGATAAAAAGTGTTTTCTGTGGAGTGTTCTAGCCTATTTTCACCAGAAACCGAATAACAGACATTAACGGTGAAGTATTTGAGCAAATTTGCTCACAGGCTGAACACTCGCGGAGTTAATTTCCCAACCACCGATCGCGACATAAAGAAATTTGAAATTCTCAATACAGACATTGCAATTCATGTTATCGCGTATGACAACAAAAAGTTTTTCCCCTATCGAACAAGCATATTCTGTACGCGTAAATACCAAATTAATCTTTAATGTTGAAAGGCGATGCAGGAAAAACTCATTTTTGTTTAATTAACACCGCGAATGGGAAAAACGGATTGTCGCGTCTTCTTTCTCACCTTTCGAAAAATAATCGTCAAATAGCTGTTTGTAATTTCTGTTTTCACAGATTTACATCAGACAAAAGAGTAAACCGGGATGGGAAAGCAAATTTGATGAGACATCTAGAGCTTTGTTCAAAGTTCCAGTCTCAGAGAACTTCATACCCAAAACGTGGTGAGACAATCAAATTTAAAAAACTCGGTTCGACTTTGAAGAAAAAGTATACAATTTACGCCGATTTGGAAACATTTGTTGTGAATATGGATGGTAATGAATCTGAGGATGTACCTATTACCAGAAGTTACACCAAGAAAACGGCACGTCATATTCCATGCGGGTATTGTTTCGTTGTAATTGATGTGAATGGAGATATCGCGTACGGCCCAGTACTCTATAGATCGAGTAATATCAATGAAAAGATCATGGAGAAATTTCTCAAGGAAATAATCGAACTGGGCGATTTATTGAGTGCAGATATAAAATGTGAAATTCCGATGGAGCATTTAAGTGATCGTCAGCAACGCGAATTTCAAAACGCTGATAAGTGCGGCCTTTGCGATGAAGTTTTTACCGAAACAGACACAAAGGTACGCCATCATGCACATGAAAATGGAAAGTTTTTGTGTGCTGCTCATGTGTCGTGTAATTTAAATACTCGAACTGACGATACGATTAGCTGTTACTTCCATAATTTTAGCGGATTTGACAGTCATTTTATTCTAAAAGCTCTCGGAAAATGTAAAAAAGAAATTTCCTGTATCGCCAATACATCAGAAAGATTTTTGACATTGACAGTGGGAAAAATCAAGTTTTTAGATTCATATAAATTTATGAATGAATCTTTAGAAGTATTAGTGCGCAACTTGGTAGATAGTACAGATATGGAATCGAAGTTCAAACGTCTGTTTTCAGTATTTAATGACCCCGATCTCGAACAAAGGCAACTCTTGTTGAAAAAAGGAGTATATCCCTATTCGTACATATCTTGCCCTGAAAAATTCGCTGAGACTTCTCTCCCTCCGATAGAATGTTTTTATAATGATCTTAACGATACACCCCTCTCCCCCAAAGAATATGAGCATGCACAAAGAGTGTTCTCAACATTCAAGTTGAAATCTCTCGGCGAGTATCATGATTTCTATCTGTGCCTAGACGTCATGCTATTAGTTGAGGTTTTCGAAGAAATGAGGTCAACGCTTTTTAGGTCATATGGCCTCGATGTGACTCATTTTCTTTCGCTTGCTCATTACACTTGGAATTGTATGTTAAAGTTCACCCGGGTTGAACTCCAATTGATTAGCGATCCTGATATACATCTATTGTTTGAATCAGGAATGCGCGGTGGTGTTTCGTTTATTGGCAAGCGTTATTGCGAAGCCAATAACAAACACATCCCTGACACATACGATCCCACAAAACCAAGTAACTATTTGCTTTATATAGATTGTAATTCTTTGTATGCGCACTCTATGAATCAATTCTTACCTTATGGAAATTTCAAGTTCCTCTCAGAGGAAGAAATCCATGCTCTTGACTTTACAAATTTGGAGAGTGAATCAGAAACTGGTTATGTAATTGAATGTGATCTCAAGTACCCACAGGAGTTACATGATATGCATGCCAATTTCCCTCTCGCTCCACTTCATCAAATTCCTCCTAGCGAATTGTTCTCCGAGTACCAAACCAATGAGAACGGTCAAACTCTGACTAAAAAACTCATGAACACACTTTTTGATCGAGAGAGGTACATTGTTCATTACATGAATTTGAAACTGTACCTTCAACTCGGATTGCAATTAACAAAGGTACATCGCGTCATTAGCTTTTCCCAATCGCCTTGGTTGAAGAACTACATTGAGTTCAATACCTGTAATAGGCAAGCCGCGAAAAATAAATTTGAAGTCTCCTTCTTTAAACAGATGAGTAACTTAATTTATGGGAAGTCGTTACAGAATACTCGTCATCATTGTAATGTTCAAATTATCACAGACGCCAAGCGTCTAGATAAGTACATTTCAAATCCCCTATGTAAACGCTGGCAGATAATAAGTTCGGATGTGATTGCGGTTTTCTCGCGAAAGTTGGAACTAAAAATGAATAAGCCAATCTATTCAGGTTTCTGCATCCTGGATTTGAGTAAACTGCACATGTATGATTTTTTCTATTGTAATTGCAAAAAATCATACCATGGCAACGCATCCAGCTCTGTATGACTGATACAGATAGCTTCCTCTTATCATTGGAGACACCCGACGTCTACCAACTGATAAGAGAAAATCTAGAATTGTTTGACACTTCAAATTACCCAGCTGAGCACGAATGCTTCTCCAATGAGAGGAATAAAGTTGTAGGGAAATTTAAGGATGAGGCAGCTTCAATTCCTTTAAAATCTTTTCTGGGATTACGGGCGAAATTATATTCATATCTTGTAAATAATGAGAAGGAGGAAACTGTAAATAAGTGTGTAGCAAAAGGTGTGAAGACACATGTGAAAAATAGAAAACTTAGTTTTGACTTGTATAAGAAATGTTTGATTGAACGATGCCAACATATAGAAAAATGTAATATGTTGAGATCCTTCAATCATAACATGCATCAAATTGAATGCGCAAAGGTTTGTTTAAGCCCGTTCGATGACAAGCGCTTTATTGCAGAGAACGGAATCGATACATTACCATTCGGTCACTACAAAATAGCAAACTGATGGCACAGATCAGTGTGTGTGTAACGAGCTAGTGACCAACACATCAAATTCTGTTTCAAGCGTGTCTTCACACAAAGAAGAAGAATGAGTAATATTAGAGCAAAATTAGCAGCAGAGCTTCACTCTGCTGCACGTGTAAATTACCCCACACGCAGATATGAGTTGAAGAATGAGAACGATTTTTATCAATCAGATCTGATTGAGATGGGTAGCTTATCTAAATTCAATAAAGGATATCGTTATATTTTAGTTGTTATTAATTGTTTTACTAAGTACGCTTATTGTATACCTTTAAAGAATAAGACTGCACAAAGTGTTTATAATGCACTCGAACCCATTATTTGTAAGAATAAACATATGCGTTTTTTCCAGACAGATGGAGGGAAGGAGTATTTTAATAAGCATGTGAAAGATTTATGTAATAGACGATTCAAATTAAAAGTGTTGAAACCAAAATATAAGCTAGGTGATATTGTGAGAATTTCTAAAAAGAAACAGATATTTGATAAAAAATATCTAATGAATTGGTCATCCGAATATTTCCGAATTGTGAGCATACATCCCACAAGACCTATCACTTACTCATTAGAAGATCTTAGTGGTGAGATAATACAGGGTAGGTTTTATCAAGAAGAAATTAAAAAACGCTTTTGAATGAATCTGAAAGAAATGTTTATTTGATAGAAAAAATATTGAGACGAGATAAGGATAAGTTGCTTGTGAAATGGGTTGGATTTCCACAACCATCATTCATAAATCGAGAGAACTTATTAGAGTAAATAATAATAATTAGAGTAAGATCACATGGTATAATTTTATCGAAACACATTTGTTGTAAATAATTAGAGTAAGATCATATATGATATAAATAATGTACATTATCTATCCACATTTGTTGTAAATAATTAGAGTAAGATCATATGATGTAAATAATGTACATTATCGATCCACACCAATGATAATCATTGTAATATTCTTTACATTGTGTGTTTTTTAAATAAAAACAACTTGAATTGAATGTTCGCTCTTTCATTTCTCATTTTTGTCATAGAGAAGTGCTAGTAGCATGTGGCACAAGGTGACTAGATGTTGAATGGGTGAGTACATCTAGTCACCTAGAAACGCTTCATTACCGAGTGAACCAGACACATGAAACAGTTCTGTTTGTATATCTCACTTTCTCAACATGAACAAACTCGACATTGTAAATTTCGATAAGTTAATTGCACAAGAGGAAAAGCCTGTATGGTGTAAGAATGGTACATTGATACCGCATAACGCTAGAATTCTCATTGTAGGCCCGTCTGCATGCGGTAAAACGAATTTATTGTTCAACTTGATTTTTTCCAAAAATGGATTGAGATTTAAACATATTTATTTAAATACTAAAAGCCAATATCAAGATAAGTACTTGTTTTTAAGAAAAGTCTTTTCAAAAATGAAAGGTATTGAATTTCATGTCAATGATATTCCTGAGAGAATTCTCCACCCGAATAAAATTCAACAATTTTCTCTTGTCATATTCGACGATTTACAACTTAGTCACACACCTCAAATAAGAGATTATTTTACTATGGGTAGACATCGTAATATTGATACAGCATATTTAATTCAAAGTTATGGTGCAACACAAAAACATTTCACCAGAGATAATGCAAATATGATTGTTATATTCAAAATTGATCAATTATCACTCAAATTAATACATAGAGACTATGTGGGTGAAGATATTTGCTTCAGAGATTTCAGTAAATTGTGTTCAAATGTGTGGAATTCTAAGAAGCATAGTTTTCTTACTATTATGACCGAATGTACAGCTAATAGTGGAAAATATAGACAGGGTCTGGATAACTTTATTGACATTCAGTAGAGAGTGAGTAGCAGTGAAAGAATGAGGATGTCTCGTAGAAGACAAAACGCTAGTGTTGCTCTAATCGATAAGATTAAGAAATTGAGGAAAGTTATTAGAGATAAACATAGAAGCATTGTACATTTTGAAAAGCAATCTGACAATTACAGAGAAAAACTTTTTAAACCGATTATCACACCTTTAGTTGAAATGGGGAAAACTAAATCTTCTCACCACTCTGATCAGAGTTTTATACCAAAAAAGGAGGAACAAGAAGAAGAAGAAGACGAAAGTATGGAATTGGGAGAAAAACATGATGATGAAACAATAGAAGTTGCATCACCATCAGCAGCTGAAAAAGATCTAAGCATGAACGAATCAAGTATATTTAATTCAACTAGGCTTGAGAGTGATACAAGCGGCAAAATAAAGAAGATAAAGAATCAAGTGCTTGCACAATATTTGTATACATTTCATAGTGAAAAATTGGATAACTCGATTCCTTATGGAATTTCCTACGATTCTGACCGAAAATTATATTTTATGGGTGAGATGGTTGTTAGCTTTGATAACTACTTCTTTTATATTGATAACGAAAAATTCCGAATTACACATGGACTATTAGAACTGTTATTTGCGCAAAGACCAATTCATATCTCTTTGATGAAAAAGATCTAAATAAATACAAGAAGATTTTATCAATAACAAAAGTTCATTTGGATAGACGAGGATATGTGAAACGTAACAGTGGTGTAAAGTCTCGCTTAATTCAAATGCTGTTTCCTGTTAAAAAAACAAGTAAGAGAGGTTCTGGGTTATTGAAATTTGCAAAAAATACTTCTAGCAATAGAATTTACCAATATTATGACAACTATGACGAATTGGTTCAGATACTTCATTTATTAAAATCATCAAAACTTGCTGGGCACTCAGCTCATGATGTTGAGATTGCATCAATTATAGAGGAATTGCGTGAAGGTAAAATTATTGTTTAGTTGCAGAATGAGTGTGCACAGATTCGGAGGTAAAAGCGAGAGAGTCGCTGCGAAGAAAGACATTGTATGGAATGGACCAGATCTTACCAGTTTTAGTGAGAGAATAATACAGGCAATTAATCAACAGGGTGTTAGTGAAACTCTGCATTCGTATTTAGATTAACAATTATCTAATATAGTTAAGAATATTGGATTGAACAAGATCGAAAAGGAACACATCTTCAGTACATTACAACAGTTATCTGACAATATCGATAGGGGACTTAAAGAGAAATCTATCAATTTGGAGAATTCTCTTCATGATCTCAAATCAACAACAGAGATATTCAGATCGCACTTGAATACGATAAACGATAATAAAGTTGACAAGAATTATTTGGATGAGAAATTGAAAGTTATCTCAGACAAGATTAAAGATTTGCAAGTATTAGATAGAAATTATCTAAATACCAGATTGAAACAGCTTAGCACAGAACTTTTTACTAGAGTAAATGAAACTTATTCATTATCGGTTGATAAGGAATATTTGGATAAAACTGTGCAGGCATTGAATGACATTGTTATAACAAAACAAGAGTTAGAAGATCAATTATCTGCAATGACTAATACGATAAAGACAAATCTTATGGAGGGGATTGAACAATTTGTTTCAAAAAACGATTTGAATACATTGCTAACTACGTTTAGCGAAACTTATGTATTGAAAAATGATCTGAGTAGTGAAATGCAAGCATTTATTAAGAAAGATGAATTACAAGCTACACTCAAATCAATTCGTGAGGAAATAGCAACTTCAATTAAAAATACAGAGAATGATGAAGTGACAAGATTACAATGTTCAGCTGCATTCACCGATTATCTCACTTTATTTATACATCGAATAGCATACCAAATAGTGCGAAATTATGCAAAAGTTAGTTTCCATATGAATTGGATTGAGGCGAAATCACATAATTTGACAGAAGATCAAGTAGGTGATTCAATCACCGATAAGATGGGTTTAAGTATCTACGCCGATGTTCTAAAACCCTAAAGTTAGGATCATATCAATCTTTAACCGATTTTCACTATGCAAATTGCTTGGGAGAAATAGCTACATTCTATTTCAACGTTCACATGCATTTTTCCAAGCTGAAACAAGATTATGTATGAAACGTGTTAATGCTCGAATTCGAGATGAATTAGAACAGAGATGCATTCGTCCTTGTGAATTCTGCAAAAACGTGACAATACTCAAGTATTGAATTAGACCGGAACTGCATTTGTCCTTGTAAGCTATGTGAACTAAAATTGCAAAACGTGACAATAGTCAAGTATTGAATTAGACCGCAACAGCATTCGTCCTTGTAAGCTCTCTGAAGTGAAATTTTGAAACATGTTAATCATCAACCAAGAGCAGAATTGGTGCGTAATGATAACGCCCAAGGTTGTCTCACGGTAAGCAAACGTTGCTACATAGTGTTGTGAAAACTACAACAAGAAATGACAATGTTTTTCAGTTTGATAATATGTTAAGAATGTGAGATTTGGTGAGAATGATTTATATCAATATAGATTCAGAAAAGAACTTTGAATTCACTATTATTCTTCCAAAGAATATTCAACTATGCTTGGCACATAAAGAGTTTTGAAAAGATGGGATTTGAATGTTACTGCTGGACATATATTCTTGGAAGAATGATAAAATCTCATCCTAGTTGTCAAGTACATCTAGAATTTATGACAGTAAGAAGTTCGTTTCACTTAAATCTGCCAGTGTTCGTTGTGTGTACAACTCGTTGTCAAGAACATGTTTCAGTTAAATCTGAGAGTAAGATATTCATTTCACAAGAAGTTCGTTTCACTTAAATCTGGCAGTGTTCGTTGTGTGTACAACCCATTGTCAAGAACATGTTTCAGTTAAATTTGACAGAAGTTCGTTTCACTTGAATCTGTCAGTAGATTGCCTCTCTCTCTCACACATATCTCTCTCTCTACTATTAATCATCAAATAGACCATGACTAAATGTAATTGAGCATGACTGAATGTAATTAGCCATGACTATATTAACTAGAGCATGACAAGAGGGAGAGAGAGAGTATCATCTTCCTCTCCTTCTAACTAGAGCATGACAAGAGAGAGAGAGAGTATCATCTTCCTCTCCTTCTTCTTCTCCTTCTTCTCCTTCTTCTTCTTCTTCTTCTTCTCCTTCTTCTTCTCTTTCTTCTTCTCCTTCTTCTTCTCCTTCTTCTTCCTCTTCTTCTTCTCCTTCTTCTTCCTCTTCTTCTAGAGAGAGAGAGAGAGAGTGAGGTTCTTCTAAGGGGGCGGGGGCGGGAGAGGAGTGGTAGAGGTGCGGGGGGAAGGGGGGAAGGTAGGATGGGTGCGGTGGGAGGGGGGGAGGGGGTAAAAGTCATAAAAAAGCTTCCCAGTATCCGGGTTCTCATACTACTAGAAAACATAACAGATGTTTTGAGTTTCATAGTAGCACAGACATAACTTATACTGCAATGCCTCATTGAGTTCAAACACACAGTTCTAATTCCCTACATGAAGTAGTGGATTATTCTTTTATTGACCGTGCGAAGTGAGGTCTAAGATTCAAGTCGACGGTTTGGAATTTTTCTTAATGTTTAAATGTTTAAATATTTAAATGATTTAATGTTCAAATGTTTAAATGCGTGATTGAAACGTCGATTATATGCTAATGATATGCGTGATCAATTAATCTGTCAGTTATGATTTTATCGTACACGCACATGGTAGAGTATGCTGAACTGATTATTTGGTCAATAAAAATTATAGGATGGTCTAGATTTGAGGATTGTTTGTATGGGTTATAGATTTTGAGGTGTGCATCCAGCTAAAGTTTGTCATGAGATGCATCAACTATTTGGCGGTACAAAGTTCGCCGGGCCAGCTAGTAATAAATATATTACTTCATCCCACAAGTGGAGAATAGACACATTTCTACTAAAAGATATTTCAATTTAATTTTTTTTATTAATGATAAGGACCTATAATCTTAATTTTTCAATTCAAAACTTTCAATTAAATTTAAAATTAAATTTATTCGATTTAAATTTAAAATTTTTCATAGTCTTATTCAGAAATTAAGTATTTTCATAACAAAATTCTCATTAAAAATGACTACAGTAGCCTACTTTTAAAATATCTATAATAAAATTTTTAATTTATAAATTATTCAGTATTCAAATATACAGTACTCAACAACTTTTAGAGAGCGCCAGAAAATTCAACCCCTAAAGCCGAGAAGGGAGACTGAAGGATGCCGGGAGCAAAGGCCTGCTGCGGCTGAACTACGAATCTAGCCGTCGGAGTTCCCTAGTCAGTGCTATGGGCTTCTACATTCAGTTGGGCGCAGTTCAACACATTGTGAGCGCAATCAGTAGATCCCGATTTCGATCTGATCATTCGCGACAAACTATAAAACCTTTCTACCAAATAGGAATCGACCATTTAGGAATCGGTCAGTTGGGAAAATCATATTTTTCGTCGCAAAAGATCGAAAATTGGAGAATCCCAAATGGTAGAATTGAAACTTGTACTTTCCCAAATGGTCGAATCCCAAATGATCGAAAAGTTTTAATAGTAATCTCATTTGGCCAAAAATCTCAACTGTCGCAAAAGGTCGAAAATTTGATTTTCCCATCTGACCGATTTTCATACAGTCGAATCCCATTTGATAGAAAAATGTTGTAGTTTGTCGCAATTGATCGAATCTCATCGGCTAGATGAGATTCGACTATATGGGAAACTATACTCTTCGACCTTTTGGGATTCGGTCAGATGGGACCCCACGGCTCTGTATACGATATATTGATATTGTACATCATGTTTTCATTACTTGTAAGATCTCAACAACAATCAATAAGAGTATATACATTTTCAAGTCAATCATGATGGTAATATTGTATCTTTTCTGTTTAGGGCTACTTGTAATATGAATAGAAATACAAATCTCAGTACCTTCAAATAAAAATCACTTGAAAATGGCATCAATGTCCGAAACATGTTGTGATTAAATAATTCAAAAGGGTACTGAGATTTTTATTTCTATTGATAATATTGTGTATTATAATATTATAGTATCACTACTTGAAATTATCATGTTCATTGAATTCAATCTAATTACTTCAATACATTGAATACATCTAATTTGAAAAGATATTCCAAAGCCGAGGATGAGTGGTAAGTACAGGTAGAATAAGGAATCGTTCTAGTTTTAGTAATTATTTTGCAAGTCAAAGTGAGTAGAAATATTCTACCCCAAAAATTGACAAGGCCAAAAGCAAAAAACAGATCAGAGCAAAAAATGAGAGAGAGAGTATGAGAGAGAGAGAGAGAGAGAGAGAGAGAGTGAGAGAGTAAGTAAACTGCTGACTGAGAGAGAGCGGAAACTGGCAATGCATGATCAAACCTCCCTCATTGTAGTAACCGGTGAAATGGCTTCCCCTTCCCGCTCATGAGCCAAGGCCACTCTAGCACAGTAGCCTATACATACAGTATGGAAACTTGGCTAGTACCCTAACGCTAAAATCCGCCATCTTGTTAGGAAGCGCCGCATTGTAATAGTATTGATGGTAGGTTCGGATCACTTTAATGATCCGGATCAATTGATCTCATTCACTGCCACGAGCCAATCAGAAGACCAGGATTGGAACTTCCCAAGGTCACGTGACGTGTTTAGTATTGCGTCATGTAAAAAGCATTGGTTAGATAGGCGATTGATTACAAGTTTCCATTCTGTACCTATTCTGTGACTCTAGTTCATCTAGAGTGGCCTTGCATGAGCCCCTTCAGAGAAAGGTGTGTGAGAGAAAGGGTGGATAGAGAAACAGAGTGAGAGAGCAAGGGTGAAGATGTTTGATGAAAATGATAGAGAGGATGCGTGAAAGGAATGCTTTTGATTTTTGGTTGAAGTAGAACTAAAGATGCTGAAATACAACTACAATACTGTCATCGAATGAATAGATGTACGATAGTATAGAATATAAAGGTGCGTACAGATATACGCGCCGCGAACTTGAGCAATTCACTTTTAATCAGCTGATTATATCTATATTTTTACAGAAACGGTAAGATACAGATATAAAAAGCTTGGCATCAGCTGATTAAAAGTGAATTGCTCATGTTCGCGGCGCGTATATCTGTACGCACCTAAACATTCTACATTCTCTGACTGTCATCATCTGTCAAAAGGAACAGACAGGCTAAAAATATTTTCACTATTGAGATGACTGTGTTCTAGTAGGTGTATTGTGTTGGAGGTGAATGGGACTGGCGGTCCAGCGTCTATTTCAAACGACCTTTTCAAGGAAAGAACGTGTGGAAAGACCAGTTCTCGAATGTGCCTTTGTTTAACACTAATAAGTAGATACGTTGCTTACGGAACTACAAGGCTAGAACACTCAGGTGATCAGCTGTTCAAAAGCGTACACTTCAACCCGTGTTTACATTGAAATCCCTATGTCGAGTGGAATTTTTCGTGAATAAACGTTGATAATTCTACTGTTAATTACTTTTTAGAATAGTGGCTTGTTATTTTATTTTCCCGATACATATTTCAACATCTATCATTAATTTTAAGGGCAGCAATCATTGAGTTCTCACAAAATTCCTATTTATTAGTCAACAAATTTGTAGGTTATTTGTACTTGAGTTATAATCACGTTAAATTTCAAAACACGTAGTCTAATAATTTATTGTCATGAAATAAAGATTATAGTTGAGTTGCTGAAAGTTTTAAGAACTAGGCCTACAGATTGTTTTTTTATTTTTATTACAATACACCTTGATTTCCAGAGAGGAACTCAGACTCCCCATTTGAAATCTTGTAGTATGGCAATCTAACTTTATTTGATTTCATAACTTTTCAGATGAAATACACAAATAAGTCTTATTAGAAAGTAAGGCGAAAGTAAATTTGTAAGTTTTTTGTCATCATATAATATAATAAGTATTTCTTTTTCTTATAGAGCTTATTATTGGAATATAAATTCTACTTTATATGATTCATGGCTGGCATACATTTAATAGAGAATGAGTTACAATTTATAAAATAGTGTACCCTGGTAGGTCTACAAAATTAACTGTATAGTTTAACACCGTAATTTTTTTATTGAAATTATGACATTTACAATCATGAATAATATTTCAATTGAACTACTGTATATACCTATACTTTCTTCAAAGTTTAGAATCATTAAACTGCCAGTAGTGTTTTGGATTACGGTATGTGTTTCCTCTGACCCCACAACTGTGGGTAATTGATAAAGGAGAAGTTATTGAAGATCGTGCTGTAATTCAAATAGCAGAGCTTCAAAACTGAATGAAGTATGAACATATCAGTTTTTGACATTATATTTTATATTAATATATATTAGGTAGAAGTAAAATGACACTCATTCTTTCACCCATTAATCTATTTACTCACCCGGATAAGTAAGAAAGTCGTGTTTCAGTTGATTCGTTGTTGATTATCCATATTTATTACTACAATGTATTGTATTTTGATAACTTTAAACTGAAAAAGCACATTCTTTTGGTGTAACGACGACCGTTTAGTGCTGGTGTTGTACATTCTCAAGCCAAACAGAAACTCGAAACGGTCGTCGCCACACCAAAAGAATGTGAGTGTTTTTTCCCTTTAAAGTTATCAAAATGAAATATAGTTAATGTTCAACCTTCTAGTGGCGCACTAAGACACTACCTCCGTAAACTCGGAGGTGTAGTGACTGAGACCGTAATTGAAAAAAATTTCAAAGACGACCAATACGGTATGCGTTTTTTCAAGAATTGACAGAAAAATGTTGTTAATGTTGTTCAGTTATAGGGTCTAGAAATTTAAAATAACTAAACCTTATTGACTTCTATATCGCCCAGAATAGGCGATTTTTCTGCTTTTACCAGCGTTTTCTTAGCTTTCAAGAGAAAATTCTTACGTTTGGTACAAAATTTCAGGTAACTTGAGGTGTATTAGTTATGTAGGCTATTGAAAGGGCTTAGAAGGTGTGCTAGAAATTGGCGTTTCCAGTGTTTATCTGTGTTTTATCAGGATTTTCAAAACCAAATGAGCAGAAAATGTTCAAATTTTATACACATTTTTAGCATATGAAATAACAGTTCAATGAATAAAATGACAAATTTATAGCAACACTGAATTGGGTTATTAATTGCGCTATGATTCCCCTGCCATTTAGCAGATAATCTTAACTCAGCTGGGGGACTCTAGCATTTGCATGTTAGAAGAGACCATCATGAATATTAATATAATTTGTGCAAGAGCGCGCTTAATTATTCATAACCAAGCGTGCAGACAAGAAACGTACAATATCTGAAAAGAGCAAAAGGAACACTAGCTCACACTGAAAGCGTGCTTGGTTGCGTTAAGTGTAAACAACTTGTTTCAATAGCACTTTTCAAATTTTGTTTTCTGGGTCATGCATGATTCTACGTAAATTTGCACATATCCATTCAATGTGATCATACAATTATTCTCATGTATCAGGATATTATTCATATTATTACTGTTGTGACCAAGAATAAATCTTTCAAGTAGTATCCTACCAGAGCGTCAATAGACATATCATTAGCGCTATCGAAGAATATGCATAGATTTTTCATGATATGACATGGTCTTACATATGATATAAATATAAAAACTCTGATATCTCACTCTGCAATAAATTATTATTTACACTGTATCGATCAGCCATAACCCATAAAGAACACTTTACTTACTTACCGGTACAGTACTTACTTCCGATGAGTAAGATGTACTGTATTCCTCACGGTCCTGGATCGGGGAATCGTCAAATTTTCAAATTGTGTCAAACTCACTTTGTTAAGAGTAGAAACAGATTAGATAAAAATGATTCATGTAAGTTACTGGATCAGGCTGAATATTGAAATCCTTTACTGAGTAAGCTAGCAGTATTATCATTGATCACATATATTCGTTTATAATAATATTGTTAGAGATACCGTAATGTATGTTCTGTTTTAATACTAAAGATAACCTACACTGCAAAATTTTTCTATTTCAAGCCATTCTTGTTATGATTTGAGAGTGATAGCCTACCAATTTACCTTTTCAAAAAATTATGTTCAATCTAAAAATTCCTTAAATCTAATAAAGCTATAAATATTAGCATACTACAAAAGCTGTGGTTGTAATTCCTCTCGTAGAAATTGAGCAATACTGTAATCAAAATTGAAAAAAAACAATAGGTGGGCCTAATTCAAAGCTCAAGCAACTCAACTTTACACTATATTACTATATTTTTTTACAATAATTGAAATACGTGTTTGAATTTGAAAAAGCTAATTTAAAACATGGGTAACCTACAATTTGGTTAACCAATAACTAAGAATATTAAGAGAACTCAATGATTACTACCCTTGAAATTCATGATGAGAGATAAAAATTGTATTGGTAAAATAAAATAACAACCCTTTATTCGAAAAAGTAGTTATCAGTTGAATTATTAACGTTTATTCATGAAAAATTCCATTCGACATAGGGATTTCAATGTAAACACGGGTTGAAGTGTACGCTTTTGAACAGCTGATCGGCTGTATGTACTGGCCATGAGTTGAGTAGGCCATGGTAGATACTAGAAGAAGAGATAGACTTATCGCCAAAATTTACAATCAGTAATTATATCACCAAGACTGAGTAAAAATCATTGTCATATCAAACGGTATCATTGTAATAATTCACTATCTAAGCAAACAGCAAACAGGAAACATTTTAATGCAAGAATAATTTATGTTTCATCCCTCAAGAGATTCTACAAGATTCACTCATTCAATTATTTGATCTCGATGAAGTACTACAGATCCTAAATCCGACAAAATAGAATATATCAGTCAGACTTGTTTTATGGAGTTTCAATTCAAGCTTCAATGTATTTGAATTGAAAAATTTCTTATCACTTGAAACCTTTTTTGGTTCCAGGCTCGAAGAATATTTTATTTGATGCCACTGAATGTCTAAGCCTGATTACAATTATTCTCCTTTAAATAAATTTCAATCTTACAAATCACATCCAAACTCTTGAATTTATACATGTGAAACACAAGATGATTCTCATTCTACAATAAATCTAATCTAATGAGACACTTGATCTGAAGCAGGCCATTCACTTATTGAAAACACAAATTGAAATATATTGTCAACCACTTTTATAATTATATAATACTATAATGTAGACAGAGCCTGGTTTCGTGCTTTACCAGCCACATCAGCTGATGGAAAGTACCACATCACACTCAACACAACTGTTAACTGAGGCCATTCACTATCCGATTTATTTTCCGTGAATAGGGTTTTTTGGATGTTGGATCGAATGTTGGAAGTCTAGTCGGACAAGCTGGATCAACTAGAGGTCCAACACTTCAGATACTTCAGAAAAAAACGGAGATTATTATTTTAGAAATTCATATTAGAAACAACATCTTTGAGATACATTGATAAGGAGAGCCTAGGTTTTAGGGCTTAGACAGATTGAATACGAGTTATTTTTAATTTAAGAGTTTATGTGTTATTGGAATTTTGCTTGTCTATTATTTTTATGATGCATAGTCTACATTGTATTGTTTTCAATTTGAAGAAATAAATTTGAATTTGAATTTTGAGAGAGTAGAAGAAACTTCCCTTTCAACAACTCTACCACTCACGTCGCCCGCCTTTCAAGCTTAGATAAAAATGTGTCCCTACTAACAATAACTGACACAATTGACTTGGCATCAATAGAATTTAGTCAATCTTGTCAATCTTTGAATGTTATTGACATGTCATCCACATTTCAAGGTCCCCTGAGTTCAAAAAAGTGATTTTTTTTCAAAAGCGTCTTTGTACAAGTTAGTATGACTTGAAATTTGGAACTTCAGGTCCTTACACTATAAGGATCCGACACGAACAATTTCGATCAAATGCAATTCAATATGGCGGCTAAAATGGCGAAAATATTGTCAAAAACAGGGTTTTTCGCGATTTTCTCGAAAACGGCTCCAACGATTTTGATCAAATTCATACCTAAATAAGTAATTGATAAGCTCTATCAACTGCTACAAGTCCCATATCTGTGAAAATTTCAGGAGCTCCGCCCCTTCTATGCAAAGTTTGGTTTTTAATTCCCAATTATCAGGCTTCAGATACAATTTGAACAAATAATTTTAAGTGGAAAAGATTGAGCATGAAAATCTCTACAATTAATGTTTTGTAACATTTTCACCTAAAATTAAAAATAAGGTCGAAATTCGAGAAAATGTGATTATCCAATTTCAAACTGTTGATTCTATTAAATCATTCACTATGAAGAGATAGCAGACTTCGAGTGTCTCCAGCGTTATTGGCCTGTCACCAGCTGGCTCAGATCTTTGAATAGTAGACTTGAGATGTGCTGAACCCAACGTTCAGTACTCATTTTCTCAATGCATTTTTGTTAAGTCATAAGCCCTGAAAGTGCAAAAAGTTGTAAGAAAAACTGTATTTTCAAGGATTTCACACTTTTAAAAGCGAATATCTAAAAAATTAAAGGAGATATCACAAAACTCCACTGTACAAAACTTGTAGGAAATTTATCTAGCTTAAATTTTGTTCCGTAAATCATGTCGCTGAAATGCATTATTCTCAAGATACATGAGTGTAAGCCAGGAATGAAAGAACCAAACTTTCAAACCACCCTCATCCCTTAAGCACAAGGGGTAGGGATGAGGAATTTTGATATATTCACCTTCTAAGTAGTCAAAACAAAGCTGCGAAGTCAAAAATTGTGTTCCAAACATTCCCTCCAAATTTCCCTGTCAATAATTGATCTATTGTTGTTGAAGTGAAGTTTTCACACTCAACACTATAATGGCTGCAACAATCGTGGGGAGATGCGTAAAATAATGAAAAGATTCATGAGATTGAAGAGAATAAGGTGCTCTATAGGCTCATGATTGGCACAGATTTTTTCATTCAATCGTGGAAAAGTTATAAGGCCAAAAAGATGAAAAAAATCTGAGCCGGAAGGGTTTCCTTAAAAATGTGACTCCTTCAAGAGCTCATATCTAGGAAAGTAGAAAACTATGAGACATATGGAAAAATGTTAAGGATGAAACTTGTAGGCTAATTCGTAAGCTTTAATTTTGTATTAGACAAAAATTTCCGAAAGACGAATTTGTTTAAGATAGATGCAAAAAACCAGAATATGGAACTTTTAAATAACCCCCACCCACTTAACACAGGGGGTAGGAGTGAGGACTTTTGTAATGTTTACCTACTTACTATCCTTAAAAGTGTTGTAGGGTCAAAAATTGTATTCCAAACGTTTCCTTCTATAATCTTTCGTTGACTGGACTAGTATTGAATTACACAAATGTGTTATAGTTTGCATCGTCTGTTGTTTTATGATGTAACGAGTTTTTTTTGTGGTTTGTATTTTTGAATGTTGAAAACTCTGTTATATACAGATCATTTTCAAACAAATTTCCCCTTATGATTGCATAGGCTACATTCACTTTTCAGGTGTTGGATTGCGTAAATTCATAGTGGAAAGTTCTATTCTTGTAGCAATTCATTTTCGGAAAAATATGCCATACTAAAAATTCTACTGTGAACGGATATGGGTATACTAGATACTCTTATGAGAGACTACATTGAGTCCATAATCCATCTTGACTGAGACTCTGAGTCAGTAATGTTATATGACAATATTATATTTATTTGTTTGAGAATGTTTATTTTTTATTTTATAACAAAGTTATATAATTTTTTGTAACTTTTGTGATATAAAATTGTTTTATAACAGTTAAATAGTAAAAACGAGGCTTAATCAAAACACTGATTCTTCAAAATTGATAGTATTTTTTTCTTTTTTGCCTCCTTTCAATCCTGATTCCTGAGGTATGGAAGTATTGCAGCATTTCAAACTATTATTGGGTGAATGAAAATGTTATATTCATTATTTAAGTTTCATCCAATTCAAATACTTGGTTCAACAATCAAATAATCAAGTTGAACAACTCTTAACGGGAGAAAATAATGGTTTTCGGCATAATATTATGCCTGTTATTTCAATAACCATCAAAGTTACTAACCACTTACTAGTTTTATTGGATTTATTAGCAAATTTTACATAAGATCCAATCATTTATATACCGAAATAAGCTACCAAAAAATATACGAGCTTAGTGTGCCGCAATCTGTTATCTGTCCCAGTGTGAAAGAGTGAACAGGACCGAGTGCGAGGGAATGAGTAGCAGACGAAGCAGACGACGTAGTAATCAGTGGATCCTCAGTTAGCCAGTTCCAGACTTAGCCATTTTTGTCAACTGCTGTTGAAAAGAGGGAGAGTCAGTGAATTCTCAGTCAACGAATTCCGGTCGATGCAGAAACAGCCACTTCCACAGTTAGTCAATTCCGATCAGCGCAGTTAAGTTTCATATGGCAGATTTAACATTGAGTCAGCAAGTCCCGAGTTAGCCAATTCTAGCGACCCGTGTGTGTGTGTGTGTGTGTGTGTGTGTGTGTGTGTGTGTGTGTGTGTGTGTGTGTGTGTGTGTGTGTGTGTGTGTGTGTGTGTGTGTGTGGTGTGTGTGTGTGTGTGTGTGTGTGTGTGTGTGTGTGTGTGTGTGTGTGTGTGTGTGTGTGTGTGTGTGTGGTGTGGATGTGGGTGTGTGGGTGTGGATGTGGGTGTGGGTGTGGTGTGGTGTGTGTGTGGTGTGTGTGTGTGTGTGTGTGTGTGTGTGTGTGTGTGTGTGTGTGTGTGTGTGTGTGTGTGTGTGTGTGTGTGTGTGTGTGTGTGTGGTGTGTGGGTGTGTGTGTGTGTGTGTGTGTGTGTGTGGTGTTGTGTGTGTGTGTGTGTGTGTGGTGTGTGTGTGTGTTGTGTGTGTTGTGTGTGTGTGTTGTGTGTGTGTGTGTGTGTGTTGTGGTGTGTGTGTGTGGTGTGTGTGTGTGTGGTGTGGTGTGTGTGTGTGTGTGTGTGTGTGTGTGGTGTTGTGTGTGTGTGTGTTGTGTGTGTGTGTGTTGTGTGTTGTGTGTGTGTGTGTGTGTTGTGTGTGTGTGTGTGTGTGTGTGGGTGTGGGTGTGTGGGTGTGGGTGTGGGTGTGGGTGTGGTGTGGTGTGTGTGTGGTGTGTGTGTGTGTGTGTGTGTGTGTGTGTGTGTGTGTGTGTGTGTGTGCTTCTGTGTACACGATATCTCATCTCCCAGTTAACAGAATGACTTGAAATTTGGAACGTTAGGTCCTTACACTATAAGGATCTGACACGAACAATAATTTCGATCAAAAGCAATCCGAGATGGCGGCTGAAATGGCGAAAATGTTGTCAAAAACAGGGTTTTTCGCGATTTTCTCGAAAACGGCTCCAACGATGTTGATCAAATTTATACCTGGAATAGTCATTGTTAAGCTCAATCAACTGCAACAAGTCCCATATCAGTAAAAATTTCAGGAGCTTTGCCCCATCTATGCAAAGTTTGATTTTAGATTCTCAATTATCAGCCTTCATATTCAATTTAAACAAAAAATTTCAAGTGAAAATCTAGTGACACGAGTTTTGTGAGAAAATAGAAAAATAGTTTGGATTGATGGATTTTGGAACTGTAATTTGGACATAACGAGTTTAGGAACGGTTTACTATTGGGAAATCAGATCAGGTACCAAGATCATGAGCTGAAAAATATAAATTCAGCATAATACATTTTTATTTTATTTCCAGGAATAAGTCAATGATATATAAAATTAAAATCAGAATAATAGATATTTATGTTTTCCTCCAAAAATAAGTAAAAAATGTAGTATGAAAAAACAATCAGATAGATTTTGTATATTCTCTTGAGTAATATTATAATACCAAGGCATAAAATTACAATCATTATCAACATTTGTAAGAAACAAATGTAGGAAGAGTCTCATTATAGAAACGACAGAACAAAAATTATATGCAATAATATGAAAATTTTAAGAAGGAAATAGAGTAGTTTGTTTTCAGATGTTCATCAATTTTTATCAAATCAATAAGTCAATGCAGTATGTAAAATTAAATATGAAAATGAATAAAAATGAATAAAAAAGACAAAACAAAAATCCAGTAATAATAATGTTTAGAAAATTAGAAAAAAATGAAAAGTTTATTTTCAATTTTGTGGTGTGTATCATGTCACAGTCCCAAATTATTTCCCTAATATCTTTTCAAAATATTTCCCAAATGTTTATTAACTTGGATAAACAACATTATTATAATCCAATTGCAATGTCAGATAGAGAATTCATTTTTTCATTATGGAACTGAAGCCACAAGTGATATAAAAAATGTGATTGGACATATACAGTACGAGCTTTGATTCAGTAAATGTACATCAGACATAATGGACTCAAATTGATATTTTCTTCATGGTATTTTTGAATAGAGAATTTTTCTCAAAAAATATCAATTTTTGAAAAAGTTATTTGTTTAAAAAAAAAAAATTTTAGTATTTTTATTTATATTTAAAATTATTGATTACCTACTTATTCCATTATCTCACAAAAGTAATAATCAGAAAAAGTTTTAGGCCTACTGTTTTTGCACAATCTTAGAAAAATGATACCCCACTTCATCATAATATAATGTGTCGGGCTAATAAATAATATTTAATGATATAAATAGTATTTAAATCAATAAAAAATATTATTGATATATAGACTAGTAATATCAATAAAAAAAATTTATAGAGAAACAACCAAAATAAATTCCTGTTGCCATATAATAAAAAACAATCAAAGCAAAAGATTCACGTTTTCAATGATTTTACTGACCTGGGCAATAGTAATTTTAGTGAAACCCTTCATACTCCAATATCACTATACACATCATCTACTTCTGATCAAAGAAATAATGAGACTATAAAATATTATTCATTGACCGAGCGAAGTGAGGTCCAAGATTCAAGTTGACAGTTTTGCATTTCTCTTGATGTGTTCCGCATTTACAGCGAAACACTGTATTTACAGCCTGGTTGCACAAAATCCGGTTGAATTTTAACCGTGATTAATTTCACGAGAACTAATCAGAGAAGACCTTTTTGATAAGACGGCTTCTCTGATTGGTTCTCGTGGAATTTATATCTGTATCTTACCGTTCCTGTAAAAATACAGATATAATCAGCTGATTAAAAGTGAATTGCTCATGTTCGCGGAGCGTATATCTGTACGCACCTTATGATATACGCAAACGCAAACGCCCTCACACCAGAGAGTATCGAAAATCGAATACAACATTATATACGGCCCTCTTTGTATACATTAACATATTGTATGTTACATTCTATACTCTCTGTCTCATACCGCTCGTGCCTTTATTGACTCTGCATCACAAGTAACCGCTATTAGGGAAGAACTTGTGAATAAGTTTCATCTGAAACCAAATACTTTCAACAGAAGGCTAGTCGGAATTGAGACTAAGTCAACGAATATACATGGAACCGTAGATGTGTGTTTTCCTTCTGAGTTGCATCAAGATTTTAAGCTAAATACTACCGCAACAATTTTGTCAAATATAACCTGTATTCAACCTGACGTGAGTTCAAATGCAGATTACTTTAAACATCTCTCAAATTTGAGGTTGGCTGATGAAGAATTCTATGAACGATCCAAATTGACTCGCTCATCAATACTTGAACTTTATGAAGCCATTATGTAGAACTTTATGTAGCATGCCACAATAAAATTTTATTCTGGACCTCATGCATTGAATACAAAATTCGGATGTATCTGGTAGTTAATCAGGAACCGCTTCAAGCTTTCTTACTTGTCTTGGACCAATCAATGAGATACTTCACAGGTTTTAAATGAACGAAGAGATTCTCACCGCTTCTCCTGAAGATCCATCACTTAAATATTGTGAGTTGCAACGTGCTAGCATTCACCCAGAAACAAATCTCTTCCCTATACTGTTTCTCCTCTCTATCCTGATTCGGTCAGAAATTTAGGGATATCTACTTATGCCATTTTTTCTCTATGCCTCAATGTACCACAAATACATCGAGGTACATCTACTTCGACCTCGACCTCGCGGCTTATCACGTGATCGCTTTGAAGACAGCTGAGCTCGTGATTTTTTTTCAAATCGAATCATTTATTTGCCATACAATAAATACATATTCAAAAGATAATAATTAATCTACGAAAAAAATTTAATCTACGATATGGCGTGGTGCTTGGGAAATTTTCCATTACTCAAATCAAATTAGAAATTCAATCCACTATAGTGAGGGGAGATTGAACGCTGGAAATGGGGCATACTTCAGCCTACAGAAAGCTGGATCAAGGCTGTTAAGCTGGAGCAGTAGAATTAACATTTATAGGACAGTGCTGCGACTAGTGGTGGTGTATGCTTGTGAAACATGGGTGTTGACAAGTAGTGATAAGATGCTGTTGAATCGATGGGAGAGGGAGATCCTAATAAGAATTTATGGGCCAGTGCTATAGGCTGATAGGTGGTGACTCAGCAAAAATGATGAGCTCTAGGGCAACCGAGCATAGTTACTGAAATTAGAAGAGCTAGAAGTGGTTGGTTGGGCCATGTGGAACGGATGCCGGAAACCCGTATGTCTCTGTATCAGCAACCAGGGGGACAAAGACCACTCAAGAGATGGTTGGACGACGTGAAGGCAGACCTTCAATCCTTGGGCGTCACAAGGTGGAGACAGCCAGCACAGGACACACATTCATGGAAAAGGCTTGTGGAGGAGGCCAAGGCTCTACAAGGCCATGTTTGATTAGAGATGGATGGTGTTGCTATCCTTGTCTATCATTCGACAAAGCAGGTAGCGCTGTCCTTTTCTGGCTCTGCAATGTTGCCAGATCGTTTTTTAACAATGTAGAAATACAATCTCAATTATTTAATCATTGAAGAATAATATCTTCTATTGACAAATAAGATATAATTGATTATTTTAAACAAGAATGAACAGCTAATACTATTACATCAGATGTACAGGTATCAGCTGTCTTCTATAGACGGCAATAGCAAGGCAGAGAATCAACAACGCTGTTGTCCTATCTATCTCCACAGCCATTAAGTGGTGATAAGTTCCAAATTGCTAATGCTATAAGGTAGGTAGTTAATGAGATCTGTAATAAAATCACATATTCGGTTGTATAATTTTCAGAATCATAATATATCTGTAAAAATAATGTTATGTTGATTGCCATAAAGCTATTCATCTATAATTTGTGCTATACAGTACTATTAAAGATTCTTTGTTAGTAGAAATCGATTACAGTACTCACTATTTGTAATAAAACATATTTTTTAAGAATTATCAGAATATAGTATATCATATTTTACAGAAGAGAAAATACATGGATGAACAACATCTGAATTTATTATGTTTATTCTAGGTTACATCTCAATTTTTTTATGTTACGAAATCGCCTGTGTATTGGACCGTCAAAGCTTAAACGAAATTAAATCAGCTGGTGGCTTAAACTCAAAATGAAACACATTATAACTAACAAGACTTGATACGGATTTAATCCAGTTTAAAATGAAATTCAGTTTAAACTTTGACTGTGCAAACAGCACCAAGTCTTTCGGAGGAGACGATAAACTGTCGGTCCCGACTACCTAAGAAGAAGTTTTATCTCTCATCATCATCCGTCTCACTCATTACTCACGCACCAGCCTAAGAGCTTACGTGGGCATCACCCTCAGTATTATTATTAAAGTTAGCCATTTAGTGCCGGTTGCACAAACAACCATACTATACATACACATATACCATACATACACAAACTGCAAACAATCAAAAGCCTGTTAAATTTTAATCGTGATTAATTCAACTAGAACCAATCAGAGAGGTTGTCGAAAAAACCTTCTCTGATTGGTTCTCTTGAAATTAATATTCAACCTGATTTTGTGCAACAGGGCCTTAGTAGTTAAAGCTGAGTAATGAACCTCTAACTCGAATCTTTCAACTAAGTCCATGGAGAACCAATAGAGAGAGAGAGAGTGAGAGAGAGAGAGAGCTGTACGCTTTGGGGAGAGGGATTTACAGCGCAAGACCAATTTATCCCCTTCCTCACTTTCCCTGCCCTTATAAATTGATAGACCTAGGGCGTGGCTTTTGGGGCTGTTGTGACCCTATAGGAGAACCCTAAAGTCCTACACCCTACAGTCTATAGCCCCTTTAAAATCTGTTTTAGCCCTTCAAGAAATTCAATGGCTTACCAATCCATTAATTTTAATAAATTTGAAATTGTAATTAGAGTTTTCCTCACCTATCAAAAGCACAGATGGAAATTACTGAGATATTACAATTATTCAAATGATAATGAATTAATTATTATTATCAAATGAAAATCCAAATTAAATGCTGTGATTCACCCCGAAGACTTATGCGACAGCAAATATTGACAACTTAACCTGTTGAACAGGTTAGTATTAGTGATCTGTTTTCCCTTCAATCTTAAAATAACTCTCTTTTGCGTTGAGCCTAATGGACTTTTTGTTTTTATTTATTTCTATTTATGATATCCAATCATCTTCTTGTGTACAATAAGTGGTTACAATACTTGTTTACAAGTATCGTATTCTAGGGTGGCCCTAGAAAAACAACAGGGGTTAACGCGTAACCCCAGATCATTATATTTTCCTCCACCTATACTGTCTAAAGTACTTACTTTACTCCCTGAAACCTAATACTAAAGTGTCACTTTTTCGCTCTCGGTAGTAAAAAACAGAAAAACTCCCTAGGGAGTAAAAGTGACTCCATTTAAATAACATAGGGAGCATCTCTATTTTGAAACTTACATGGTAATAGGTTAGAAGGTCTAAGCTCAGATGAGAAAGCATAATAGATGTGTCTGTCATTGAGTCAACTGAATTCAATACCACAACCAGAAATTTGATCAACTCATGAAATATATGTTTGTATGATAATTATTATATTCTTAATATTAGTAGACGATAAAAATTTATACAATTTTTAAAATATTTTATTCTATTCAAAATACCAGCCAACAAATATTTTTGATCTGCAATTCAATTCTGAACCGCGTGATCTGTAGTCAGCCATTTTTGGTAGCTGCTCAGCTGATATAATTGTTACAACTTTTGCCGATAGATAGCGCAATCGGCAGTGCCAATCAGACGACCGGTTTTTAGGTTTTAGATTTAGGTTATGTTGTTAGGAATCATTGTCACCAATATGTAAGTTATTAGAATGATTTTATTTGCAGTTTCTATAAAAAAATGTAGATGGAGGAAAAGTGTTGTGTACATCACGAGCGAAAAATACTTTTTCTCCCTCAGGAAAATTGCTGCCCTCGGCTTCGCCTCGGGCTTCAAAATTTTTCCCACAGGGAGAAAAAGTCGTACTTTTCACTCTAGATATACAAATAACTATTTTGTTGCTATGCGTAACCCCTGTTGTCTTTAGTGTATTAGTTGATTCATATGGGCTTTTTTGGAAATTTTTGCTCATTTTCGAATATGATTGATGTAGACGATCAAAATTGTATATTTCTAGTTGAAGATATGCTCAAATTCGATAACATTAGTAAAGAGCGTTTCATAGCATCTTAAAAGCACATTATTATTCTGCATACACAATAAGATTCTTCAGCAAGATCTACAGATTCTGAATCTTTGTTTTTCTTATTGTACTCATTTATATTATTATCATTTTCTGTTCTATTTGAATCATGTTTTTAGAGATTCATCATCATTTCACTCATTTTCGTAAGTTTCTTCATGTTTTCCAGCAATAATCAATGCATATTACTCTTTTTCTTATTTATCTGGGTGACTCAATTTTAAAATTGAGACCATTCTAAATTGATATTTATGGTACGGCTCAAGTTTTAAACATGTTTTTCACGAATTGGATGAATATATAATCACAATCAAATGGATGAACATTTTTGAGATACATCAAAAAAGTATCAAATTTGGTGGCCCATGAGATTTATTTGAAATCATTTATATTTATCCTGTTGATGAAAATTGGAAAATCACATAAGAGCCATCAAAAGATGGAACTAAGAAGTTTGATTTTAAAAAAAAAGTTTGAAAAATTGATCTAGTAGGAATTTTTAGATAATCTGAGATATTTTATAATAAATATTCCGAGAATCATCCACTCTTTCAAGTGTTTTATTAATAGATCTCACATTAATTTGATCACAATAACGTTGGCTAGCTCGCTGGCTAATACCATTATCAATGCTATCATTTTAAACGTTGTGGAGATCTTTTAAATCTAGAAATGAAATTATTATATGACATCGTATTTTTCAAGTTATTGTTGCATTTGAATTGTGTGTTTAATAGAGATAGACAGTCAACTATTTTAGCCGACTACTTGAAAATAATGAATGATTTTTTTAATTTCCTCTAGTAAAATCCCTCCGGCTTTTTTCCATGAGAATGATACCTCTCTGATTCTTCAATTTTCAAAAAAAAAATTAATACAAAACTTGTAGGAAATTTATTTAGCTTCATTTTTGTTAAGTTAGTCATGTCGCTGAAAAGCATTGTTTTCGATAAAAATGCGTATAATCCAGAAATGAAAAAACACACTATTTAAACCACCTTCATTCCACCTACATCAACCTTCAGCACAAGGGCTAGGGATGAGGATTTTATGATATGATTAACTTCTATCTAGTCCAAAAAAAGCTAAGGTGTCAACTATTGTGTTTCAAACATCCCTTTTTCCAAATTTCTCTGTCAACTGATCTATTCTTTTTAAACTGAAGATTTTACACTCAACACTGTAACTGCTGCAACTGTTAGCACTACTTTGAGTAGAGAGATGCGTAAGTAATGAAAACATACCTGAAATTGGAAATAATTTGATACTCTATAAGCTGATAATTAGCATGGATTTTTTTTAAATCTATCGTAAAAAAGTTATAAAAACAAAAAGATGAAAAATCGGAGCCATTTAAAATGTCACATATTCGAGAGCCTACATCTAAAAAACTATGGAGGATATGAGAAAACGTTACAGATAAAACTTGTAGGCAAATTTGTAAGCTTTTATTTCGTATTTGATGAAAATTAATCTAAGACGCATGTTGGTCGAGATATATGTAAAAAGTCAAAAACTGATATTTACCCCCTATAGTGACCCCCTTGATAGAGCTGCGGGCCCAAAAATGTTGGTCCAAACTTTTCCTTTTATAGTCTTTCATTGACTGGACTAAGAGCAAAAGTTCTCAAATCAATATTATTTTAAAGACTTTATTTATAAGGCACGTTATTTTACGAGGAAGAAACTTATAAAGTCTCAAACTCGGAAACAGGTATACATAATATTTGCATCATTTCTATTTGTTCAGCAGTTCTTCTTCTGAGCTACTTGAAATTCTATTCACTATCTTATTATTGAATTGTAATTTATGATTTGGTTGTCTGTTGATTGTAGTTTAATGAACTCAGTACATATTCATTTGAATTGATGAATGTTTGTTTTGCAACATACCATGTATGGGAAAAATAATTAACAAGATTTAGGAATATTTATCAAAAGCTTTCTCTGATAGCTATTTCTGAACAACTATAAACTTTTTTTTTTTTTAAGATTACGTCCTAAAGACTCCAGTCATGGAGTATAAGACAAGTCATGTTATTACATAATAATTCTAACACTAAGTAGTTCAACCTAGTTTAGGTTTGAAAGGAATTCTTGTACACTATAAAAAGCTTTATCAACTAAATATTTTTTCATTTGTTTTTTGAAAATCTTCAAATCATCATTACTTTCATGATTTGAGGTAGCTTGTTATAAAATTTCCTACCAATATAATCTGGTTTTTGTTCAAATAACCTACTATTGTGACCCATTATATGATAATCTGCTCTGTTTCGCGTATTATACTCATGAACATCTGAATTCTGGATCACACCACTCGTTTTCACATGCATTACAACTTCATATACATACAAAGATGGCACAGTTAATAGACCAAGCTTTTTAAATAAAGGCCTACAAGAGTCTAACCTATTCACTTTCTCTATACATCTGAGTGCCTTCTTTTGAATCTTAAACACTCTGTCCATATTTTGTTGAGATGAATTACCCCATACTAAAATAGCATACCTAATATGAGATAGTATAAGTCCATGGTAAGCAGTTAACAGTAGTTTTTTATCATTCAGCCTAGCAAGCTGCCGCAGGACAAATACCCCAGATGATATCTTATTACATATCCTCTCAATGTAAGGATGCCATGTTAATTTCCTGTCCAATAAAATTCCCAAGAATGCTACTTTCTCTTCTTGGTCTAATTCATTTTCCTCTACAAACACTATTGTCCATTTCTCTATCCTCTACTGAATTATATTTACTTTTGAATTGTAGGAATTGACATTTCTTACTATTTATTGTTAATTGCCTTTGCTTCAAGAATTGGACAATTGACTGTACTCCAGTAAAAGCATTTATTTCTAGACTATCTAATAAATAATTGTTAAAGATAAGCGATGTGTCATCAGCAAACAACAGAGCTCTGTGATCTTTCAACTCTTTTGGTAATTGGTTCACATACAACAGAAACAGTAAGGGACCCAGAATTGAGCCTTGAGGTACTCCAGCCTGGACCTCCAGTTTTTGAGATTTAATTTTTACTATTTCATTCCCATCCACCTTGGTAAGCTCAACACACTGGTTTCTACCTATGAGATATGATTCAAACCATTTTAGTTCTATACCATTCACACCTACAGTTTTTAGTATTTCCAATAATATTCTATGGTTCACACAATCAAAAGCTTTGGATAAATCAAGAAATATTGCGGCTGCCTTCTCACCTGAATCTATTATATCTATTAGTCTTTCAACAAGGGATACTATTGCAGTCTTAGTGGATTTCCCTTTCTGGAACCCATGCTGTTCATCACATATGAAATTAATTTCTTCCAGGTGCATCAATAACCTATTTAAAACTACTCTTTCAAAAATTTTACTTATTACATTTAGAATACTAATGGGTCTATAATTTTCAACTCTTTCAGAATCACCGCTCTTGAAAATTGGCAAAATTTTTCCTTGTTTCAGATCATCAGGGAAAATACCCTGCTCTAGTGAAGTATTAAGGAGATGCAATAAAGGGTCCAGTAATTCATTTTCACATTCTTTTAAAATTTTGCTTGAGACCCCATCCAATCCTACTGTTTTTTTGTTATTCAAATTTTTTATTATTCTTGACAACTCATCTCTTGATAATGGATGAAATTTAAATACCTTTTCAATTGGCTCAGCATTTAATGTAGTTGTATTATAAGTATTAGTGTTCAGTGACTTTTGGAGATTATATGCAACCTGTTGATAATATTTATTGAAAAAGTTACAAATGTCTATACTATCATCCATATAATTTCCATGTTCATCGATTATCCTAGGGACATTAGTAACTGTATCTTTTTGAGCTGCTCTCCTATTTCTATTAATTACCTCCCAAACAGCAGAGTTGAAATTGGTACTAGTTGTTAATATTTCAGCTGTTTTCTTACACTTAGCTTTCCTCACTTCTTTTGCATAGTTTTTCTTTAGACATTTGTATTTGACCTCACTCGGAACATCCCTCACTAATTTAAATTCCTCATAAGCTTCCCTAACAATATTTCTTTGAGTAAGAATATCTTCAGTTATCCATTCATCTACTTGTTTAATTTACTTTTTACTTTGACTTTTTTTATCGGACAGCATACACTAATGTGAAATCTTAGAGTATCAATGAATTGCTTATATTTGTAATTTAGGTTACAACTGTTATAAACACTACTCCAATTTTCTTGAAGCAGTTCCTGCTTCAAACAATTTATATTTCCTAGCTCATATTGCTGAATTTCTTTCACAAAAGTTTTTTTTCTGCTTGGATTCTGGCCCTGCAACTTAACATCTAAAATTTGATAGTTATGATCTGATAGATCTGAGCTACCTAACCTGACATTACAACCTTCTATATTTGTGAGGATATTATCAATAATTGTCTGTGAAGTTCGAGTTACTCTTGTATATTCGTGGACCTTAATTTCTAAATTATTCATATTAATAATATCTCTAATATCCTCTGTCATTTTATCCTGCCTGGCAAAATCAGTATTGAAATCTCCTACTACTATAACATTTGTGAAACGAGCGGTTGTAATTTCCAAAAGTGTATGGAGCAGCTCACAAAATTTTTGCCAGTCTCCATTTGGTGACCTATAGATACCTAACACTGCTACCTCGAATCGATCATCAATTTTTAACCTTAGTCCTGTCACCTCTAAATCCATCTCAACAGAAAATCTCTTAACAAAATCCAGTCATAAGTTTGGGTATGTTTAGCATTGCTAGTGAATATACATACACCACACTTCTATGAGCTATTCTACAAAATTCTGATCTCAGTGAATAGCCTGGAATCCTAACTTGATTTATTTCCTTTATTTTTAAGCCATGCTCTGTGAAAATAACAATGTCAGGATCCTCCTGTTTAAGAAATATTCTAATCTGTCAATTTTGTTGCGAAGATACTGAATATTTTGATGATAAATACTAAAAACCTTACCAGCTTGTGCTACTCTATCTCTAGCATTTGTAGCTATTTCCCTTCCCTGTTTTGAGCCAATTTACTAAAAAATCGTTATTTGGTTTTTTAACTGTTTTTAAACCAGAGGATTGCAAACGGCTTTCAATCAGCTCTGCCAATCTATTACAAAAGATTACTTTGCCAGATCGATTTAGATGCAACCCATGATTAGTGAAGTTATGTCTTTTCAGCCTTTCATTTAGTAAACAAATCCCCAGTGTTTAGAATTCTTATTTTTTAGGCTGTTGATTGTATTATGGATTGATTTGTTTGTCGAATTGATTGCTTCATTTAATTCTGGCCTATCAAACCTATTAGGAATAGTACTTATTATTAAGTTTGTTTTTTTTAAGAAACTATTATAGGTTCAAAAAAAACGGAAAGATGTGTTTCCTTTCTAGGTATCTTGTGAAAGTTTTTAAAGAGAGCTGCTAACGAGAAAATGAGAGAAAATAAAGCTAGATTCTCTCGTATCAGTATCAGTGTCCGTGTTTAGTTCAGTCAAAATATGGTTTGTTCCCAATGGGATTATTCCCACTCAGCGGTGACGACCGACGGTGACGATTGGGAATAGGCCTGGTCTTCTTAGTACTCAATGGAGATAGGAAGAATTTTCGAGTTCTAGATTGTACCCGAAAACTGATACTGCTATTTGCTAATCCAGATGTGTGTTAATCATCTGTGTAATCCCGTTGGATCACATTCGGTTCTTCTTTGGTTACTCAATAAAAACTAAAGAAATACTTGTAGGAATATAATTTTTATTTTTAGAGAAATATAACAAAATATCATTTTGTTCTTATGTGCAAGTAGTTCTATTCAGTTTAAAGAGTTCTATCACCCAAAGAGCGCCCATTATTTTAATTCTCTATCGGTATAGTCGATTTTGAATGCCAATTTGAGCTGTTTGTGATATTCTAGCAGCAGGGTGTTACGAATGGAGTTATTGCTTCATTCGCTCCATATCTTACATTACATTATTGATTGCCTTACAGAATATTTCCATTCATCTAAGTAACTTTTCAATTATATTCTCCTCCTCGAAATCTGCAATTCAATTTCGAGAGCCATATGTGGTGAGGAAGAATAGCAGGCTATTTTTGAGCATGTTCTACGTATACTACCTACCATTGTAATGTTATATTAGTATTATTGATCTCATTAAGATTCAGAGTTGAATTGAAAAATAGGGAAATATTGCTTGTGGTATGATCAGGATGTAACCAGAACCTTATGCCTAATATTTCCATCACTGGATAACATTTCTGAAATATTCGTTGTAAAATTCCGAACTTTCTCAAATATTCCGGCATTTTCAAATTCAAAATACCATAAAATAATAATCGAAGTAAATTTTTCGCGCTTGTTTCATAGTAGTAAGGCTGTTTTAGTATCTATTATAACAAAATTATTTCCGATAATCTTTAATTATCAGAACATAATATCTCATCTTTTTAAATTATGACACTAATTTATCACGTAAAAACTGAAAAGAATTCTGATTTTGTTTTGAGTTATGAATAAAAACAGCCTCAACCATTGGCGTAGATTGCTGTTTGACATTGGGGGGACGTACTGGGGGTCTGGGGAGTGCCCCCAAGCAAAGGTTTTTTTGGAAAATAGCTTATTAAAATGGTGGTTTTTAGAGCATATTTCACTTCAAATCTGTATTAAATCCTCTTATTCGGCAGTGGTAAATTAGTGGACAAATAAATAAAATTCTGAGTTAGCCTAATAGTCTTAATTTTACTAGATGAAAATTATTTACAAAAAAACCAGCATAATAAAACAGCATTAGTTGTATTGTTTGTTTCGATTACCAGCCATAATTTGAATCTTCAATAAATTTTTCTGGGGGACACAGCATACGCCATAAAATATTGGGGGGGGGGACGCGTCCCCCGTGTCACAGGTTCTACACTCGTGTATATTAAAAAAAATACGTAATTAATTACTCATAGTAATTTGACGGTGGGTGTGATTGGGGATCCTACTCAGATTGAAAATACTAATTTCAAGAAAAAATTAATGGCGAAAACCGAATATCGATATCTCAAAAAGTTTCGAAGATATTCACATTATTAATCAATACTATTCAAAGCAGAAAGAGGAGAAAAAAGTATGAGAACGGCTTAGTATCTCATGAAAGATTGTGATTCCAAGGTGGGTGTGATTGGGAATCCTACTCAAATTGGAAATACTACTTTACTATGACTTTAAAAATCTGGTCAACCATCTTGGATCCACCATATTGAATGTAACTTTATTTTTTTAAATGAGAAGGTTGTCATGCGATACATGATTTCGATGTGGAATTTCAAGAAAAAATGAATGGCGAAAACCGCACATGGATATCTCAAACCGTTTAGAAGATATTCACATTATTAATCAATATCATGCATATCAGAAATGAAATACATAAGTGGTATTGATTAATAATGTGAATATCTTCTGAACGTTTTGAGATATCGATGTGCGGTTTTCGTCATTCATTTTTTCTTGAAATTCCGCATCGAAATCGTGTATCGCATGACCACCTTCCTATTTAAAAAATAAAGTTACATTCGAAATGGCAGATCCAAGATGGCGGACCATATTTTTAAAGTCATAGTAAAGTAGTATTTTCAATTAGGATCCCCAATCACACCCACCGTCAAATTACCTTTGTGTATGAGATATTAAGCCGTTCTCGGACTTTTCACCCACTCTGTATAATAAGCACAGCATCAGCGAAATTTGCGTGTTCGTGACACAGTTCACAGTGAAGTATTTTGATAAATAGTTTGTATAAAATAATTTGAAACTTGGAGAAAATATTTGTGTTGCCAAAATTGTACGACAGTTCAATCCTTTCATACAAGCCCATATGGCTGGATATATTCAAATTGACAACTGTGTGTTGTCTTTGCAAGTGCCATAAATAAGGGAATAAACATTATGCGTAATGCTCTACTACCCTGTAAATCTTATAACAATAATTGGTTTTGCTCCATGATGTCTCATTTTCATACTTCAAGAAATTAACTAGATTCATAAATGTATTATTGTTTGCAGAGTAACAAATGAGATTGCAGATCGTCTGAATTTGACGAGAAGTCAGGTGATTGGAGGCAATGGCATTCAGGCGACCAGATTGTGCTGCTACACCAATGAAGCAAATACTATCAACAAAACTAATTTGGAAAACCTTGCCGGTACTGGCATGTACTGTATGGTCTACTATTTTGCTTTATAAATTTAATGATACAGAGTTCTAGTTTTTCTGATAAAATTGAGAATGCTTCTGGATTTGAAGGGTTATCAAGGAATATTCTTCATCATTCTCGAGGAATGAGGGATTCTTGAACTATTTCTCGTGTAAAATTTGTGATTCATATAATAAAAGCTATCTAATCTCATAAGATTTTCTTCATCTATGTATATAAATACTATTGAAAAACAAGCTTCGTGTTTGGTCCGATGTGCAAAACATGGGTTCTGGAAGCAATAGTCAGAAAAATTTGTAGCGTTCCAAAAATGAGTTTCATGTTGAATTGATTTGAAACCTTTCTATATAGATTTTTTAATGCGGATAAATGCCCACATAGGCTTTTGCCTGTGAGTGGGTAATGGGAAGGGTAGTGGACAATGGGAATGCTGGGTGATTGATGAAATGATCAAAAGTCCATGCCTTCCGGCGGGATTTGCATCGCTAAAAAAATTTCAACAAACCTTGGGCTATTTCATCTAATTCACAATAATTACAGTATAGGCCTATTCTTGAAAGTTCTTACCTTTTTTGAGAGATATGGTCCATATTCCCTTGAATTACCTTCTACTATACTATTAGGAGTGTGCATTTTATTCTAGATTTGATCACCTCCATTTTATTATTATTAGAATGATTCTGATGCACTTTAGGTCTCCTGATCACACATAATACCTATACATATTACTACATTTTGCAGGGGAATCAAAAGATTTTGAAGCGTCAGACAGCGACAAAGGGAATAGCAAGATACTCGATGAATACACTCCGGTCGAAAATACAATCTCCTTGAAAGTCGGGGCTCAAGTGATGCTTGTCAAAAATATCAACGTCAGCAAAGGCCTTGTGAATGGTGCCAGAGGAGTCGTCACTAAGTTCTCAAGCGGTAATTATTCATTATTTATTTATTTATTTCCACAATTACATTTTTCATTAGTCGAAGTGCAATACATAAAGTTTTAGGAAACAATGAAATAAAATTAAGTTTGTAGGCTACTATTCAATTATTAATTTTCTTAGTATTTTTTTATCTAAATATTTAGCACCAAATCTTGCTTGTACATTGAAGCCAATAACTTTTTTCAAACTAAGCCTGGTGCTTAGTCTGTCATGTCAATCAATTGATCAATTTGAAGTGAAGTTTCGCTTAAAATAGAATAGTTTCAAAAATTTAAATAGTTTTAGTTGTTTATCTTGACATTTCAAGAGTTATGAAAGTTAATGCATCTAGCATTCTAGCTGGTATGGTGGCAGTTATAAGACACCATAGAATTATTGATTCAAATTGTTTTTATATGTGTTATCGATTTGGATTGTATGACAATTTTCAAGTCCATTCCTTCTATGATTGTGTGTATGTCATTGTGAATAAATAACTATAAATATATTCAACATTAATAGTAACTGTTTTAACATACAATCTATAGAAATATCCATGTTTATGTTTCATGTAAGCTTTTTCCTTGAACTTTTATACCAATTTATTCATTGTTATTCAAATGAATCTGGTTATTTGTTCAATTGTTATTCTGAATCTATTTGCAGGCTTACCGGTAGTGAAATTTCTGTCAGTGGAATACACGGTGAAACAAGAAAAGTGGATTGTCCGCGCAGCTGGAGGTCTGATGCTCACCAGGATTCAACTGCCTCTCAAGCTAGCCTGGGCATTCTCCATCCACAAATCCCAGGTACAATATTACAGTACTATTCATCAACACAGTACAGTACAACACAGTCATCTCTAGGAATGCAATGCCCAACGTACCGGCAATGATGTTCTTTAGATCCGAACTTGGTTCAACTTAGTTTAGGTTTTTGGTTAGCAGACAAGTTGAAGCTCGGCCCAGTATGGATTGATAGACCTAGTGAAGAGCGTTGCCAGTTCGTTGCTTTGAGCATTCCTAGAGATAGTTGTGGTGGTGGAACTTATTAAATTGGACGATCTCTTACTTTGAATGAGTCTTGGGAGTAGATTTGTTTTAAGTATATTCTAAAGCCATTTCAAATTGCCAACGATCCGTCTTTATCATTATTTTATTAATTGATACAGATAAAGCGAGAAAATTCAACAGGCATCCGTCCATCACTGTTTTAATCGTTAACAACCAATTAACAGCCCATGAGTGGAATAAATTGTTTTTATTCCAAATTATCACTAGCTAACTAGTTAACTTACTATCAGTCGAAACTTGTTCCATCTGATATTTCATTGAATGCTCGTAATTTTAGTCTATGGTTGGTTCTAGACGCTAGATTATATTATAGCCTTAGACCCGGCTCCACTAGCAATATTCACTGCATCGGCAGGAGTTTTACTGCTAGAAATAGATCGATCCTATTGCGGTGAATGAAAGGAGGCTAGATGTGCAGTGATTCTCCGGCAACAGTTGAAAAGACTCGACAGTGTCAAGGACATGCGGTTGTAAATGGTCCGATTTTTCGAGTAGCAAATTTGTGCCGATCTGTTTCTACATGTGCGGCGGCGCTTCATGAAAGAAGTTTTACTGCACATATTGAGCAGTAAATTGAAGCCTTTATCGCACAGCTTATTATCTGCAGTAAAACTCCGACTAATTAATGCAGTAAAAACTGTCTGTGAAGCGGGGGCCTTGAACAGCGGGGACATCGCTCGCAATGTTTGTACCTATTTGATATTATTGTGATATACTGAATACTAGTCCGAGGGAATGTTATCATATCGAATGCAGTTACTATCGAGTGAGATTTTTTACTAAAAAACAAAAATAATTGCATGTTTTTGGCCGTGAGACTACTTTCAACTGCACAGGTGCTTGAATTTGGTTAAAATGTTAAATCATCTCTATCATTCCCATTGACTTCTTTTAGATGAATGTACGGTATTTAAAAATATCCATCAATTAGATTATGGATTATTATCTAATAATATTATCATGCCTAGACAATTTATTGAGTTTTTCGTTTTTATATTTCAATTTCTATATTAATTTTTTGACAGGGACTAACGCTGGACTGTGTGGAAATGAACCTGTCTCAAGTGTTCGAAGCTGGGCAGGCGTATGTGGCGCTCTCCCGTGCCAAGAGTCTCGACTGCTTGCGGGTCATCGACTTTGATATCCAGAAAATTTGGGCGAATCCTGATGTACTTAAATTCTATAAGCGACTGGATCAACGATGTAGGGAACTAGAATCAATTAGTGAATTTATTCCTCTTGGTAGGAAAAAGTGATCGATCTTAGGTGTAATAATCGATAAAATCTATATTTTTATATTTTTTTTACTATTTATACGCTCTATTTTATTCTTGATAACAATAATATACTTCGATATGACCGTCAAATCGATTCGTTAATATGAATAAAATGATGATTGTGTGAGAGTGAAGAAAGTCTATAATATTTTTCCCAGAACGAGGCTATTCAAAATAAATAAAATAATGTTGCCGTAGACAAGGGCATCATCGATAATTATCGATTCATGCAAATTCATTATGGTACATGATCATAACAAATACGAATCATGATCAAATATGATTATAACTCGTATTGGTTTAAATTGAATTGTTTGTATTGGTTTTACTCGACTTTACTCTTGTATTGTTTTTACTTGAATACGAAATGGATTTTAAGATGATATCTTCTGAATGAGTGAATCATTACATAATCCTCGTAGCTGTTATAATTTAATACACAGTTTTCTATCTAACAACTGTGAATCGGTGGATTGGCTGACCTAAATACCCTTCACCTAAATAATCAATCCCGCTGTGAAAGTAGCCAATTCATAAATGCTAAGTTCATTCTAATTTTTAACTTGCTGTGCAAGATTTAAATTTTTTCGTTGAGATATTCTCTGAAATTAAGTTACTGGTCAGCAGTACTCAATGAGCTTAGTTCTGATAGCTCCTCTTTAGACTGAGTATTCAATATTCATACATAGAGCAACCTAGTGAGATGAGAAGAGAAAAATATGAATTTGCAGCGGCGTGAAGCTTATTGCGCATGCGCTCTATTTCTCTTGTAATCTTTTTGCACTAGCCGCAGGGTGTCCAACCAATGTGATGTCCTCTTCTCTAGCCTTTTTTCTCGTGACATAACCATCGATAACACTCCAGCCAACCTTTCTTTGTGACTGAATCATATATAGCAATGCCACTTGAACTTAAGTTGCTATTTTAGAACATACAAAGTTAAATGAGCGTGGGTATGCAGAGTGTTGATAGAGCGGTCATAGCAAAGCTACAAGCACTCTTTACGTTGCTAAGGAGCAAAAGAAACTATCACAGAAGCTATCACCAGTAGTTTTCTGATAGTCCAGGCAATGCTCGGAAGAGGGTATAAAAGGGAAAGTTTGGAAGACAATTTTCGACCCCGCAGTTCTGTTTAGGGTAGTAAGGAGTAGTAAGAGCGAATATCTCGGAAACTGTTGGGAATATCTCAAAATTCCACTAAACAAATAGTGTAGAGAATTCAAGCTTCACACCCCTTCAAATTTCATTGTCAAATGATCAACTGTTGCAATATTGAAAATTTCACCAACTACACCAAAGTTGCTATAAAAATGAAAAGAAAACTTGGAATAGTGAAATAATACATCATTTCAAAGAGACTTTAATGCTCTACAAACCTACGATAAGCATTGATTTATAAGATGCATTGTTGAGGAGTTATAAGCCCTGAAAGAGCAAAAAATGGTATAAAAACCTGTTATTTTAACAATTACCTACACACCTTCAAGAGCGAGTATCTCGGGAACTGTTGGGAATATCTCAAAATTACACTAAACAAAAAGTGTAGAGAATTCAGCAAGCTTCATTTTGGAGATGTTAGTTATGTGGGTTCAACGCATTGTTCTCAAGATATGAGCGTGGAAGCAAAAAGCTAAAAAATGCTACTTTTAAACCACCCTCATCCCCTTAGCACATGAGTTAGGGATAGGGACTTTTGATATGTTCTCCTCCTAACTAGTCTCAACAAAGCTGCAAAGTCAAAAATTGTGTTCAAAACATTCCCTCCAAATTCCTTTGTCAATTGGTCTATTGTTGCAAAATTAGAGTTTTCACACTCAACACTTAAGTCTGCTGCAACAGTTGTAGGGAAATGCGTATAAGTGTGAAATTATACATCAAATTGAAGAGAATTAGATGCTCTACAAGCTCATAATCAGCATGGATTTTTCCATCGATTTTTAAAAAGTTATAAGAGCAAAAATAGAAAAAAATGGAGGCAAACGTGTTTCTTTAAAAAATGTCGTACCTTTAAGAGCGGATATCTCGAAAACTAGAGAAGATATAGAAAAAGTTGTGAGATAAATATTGCAGGAAATTATGTAAGTAAGCTTTAATTCTGTATATAACAGTTATGTCCGTAAAATACATAGTTTTCGAGTTATATGAGAGAAACCAAAAAATGGTACCTTTGAACCACCCCCACCCTCTTAGCACAATGGGTAGGGGTGGGGAATTTTGACATGTTTAACTCCTTACTACCCTAAACAGAACTGAGGGGTCAAAAATTGTCTTCCAAACTTTTCCCTCTATAACCTTTCCTTGACTGGACTATGAATAGATTTTTAAAAACCAAGAATTGATTTTTGTAATCTGTGATTCAACATGCTCTGATGGATTGAGTTTTCCCTCTGTCAAAGAGGTTATATAACATAATATTATTACATCCTCTAATGTTATCCCCAAAAATTTGACATCACTGGAAAGCGGTGATATAAAAATTAATCTTGCTAGCAAGATTCACTTTCAAGTGTCATCATTTCTTATTATAATAGCGTCATCGCTTCCCATTAATCAATGCTGACTATAGAATTCATCAAAATCAATCAGCTGTTTCTATTCTCCTGACTTTTCACTGCTTCCAACTCTGGCTGACCAGTTAAACCTTTGAAACGTTGTCATTCTCCCAAGGCGTGGCGTTCTATTGAAGGAGGCTGTGATATTAGTCACAAAGAGTTTGTATTACATTATTACTCCCAACCTCTTTGGCCTCTGCTTGTATTACATTATTAGCCACAACCTCTTTATCTTTAGCCTCTGCTATTAATTATTTTCAAACTTTCATGTGAATATGCTAATTATAATTGTCTCGAAGAATTAATAGCTTTAACGCTGGTCTGACTACTCATAATCTATACTATAATATAGGAAAGAACTTGATAGGAAAATTATGTTTGACGCATCATCACATCTGAACTACTGGACTGATTAACTTGAAATTCTTCATATAGATACTTCTTAATTAACCGAGGATGGTAATAGAGGAATGCTGACTGTTTGAAGTGAATTTAACTATAGCAAGACCGCGGCAGACGCGCTACAAGCAAAAGCAGAGAAAATAAAACAATCTTATAAATCTTATTATCAGCTGAGCTTTAGTGTTTACAAGTTTGTGTTGCTTGAATGGTTCCAAATTTTCTTAAATAACTCAATATTATTCGTTACAAGTGGTAATTGAGTGTAATATTTCTAATTAATTTATTAATTCAAGCCATCTAAATTCAAAATTTATAGTTTTCATTTTTGTTTTGGACTGAAATTTTATCAAAATTGTACACGTGAAATTCTAACCTTATTTCGGACTTTTTCACCTATAAATTTGGAAGAAAAATAGCACAAGGACTATCTTATTATTTTATCTTTCAATGTCATTTGCATTGTAATCGTATAAGTTTTCTCTGGCAAAAGGTTGCTTCACTGTAAGCACTGCGAGCATGAAGTAACATTGAACAAACGCGATCTAGGGTGATGTCACACCATGCTGGACTCAATACTACTGGAAAAAATGCACTGCGCACATAGATGTCTGGTGTGACATGGTCTCATTTCACAAACACTGCTGGAATTTTTTAAACAAAAAATATTCAAAAATTTGTTAAGTGACTCAAGATTTAACAAAGCTGAAAGAAAGTGGGAATACAAAAACATAAAAGCATGGCAAGATAATCAAGAATTGACTAATTGAAAGCGCACTATTGGTGCACCCAATGTTATGTGCACCATAGTGGTGCACCCAATGTTATGTGCACCATAGTGGTGCACCCAATGTTATGTGCACCATAGTGGTGCACCCAATGTTATGTGCACCATAGTGTTTCAATTTGAAGCTCTCTTGAGTGAGGTTTTAATAAAATCTATCATTAGGTGTTATTGTTGGCCACAGAATAGTTTTGGGCTATGCCCTATGCCAGTTGTTCTTTCCCAATCATATTCATATGATTTGTAATTGTATTAACAAATAAATAAATACATTAAAAAGTGGACGAATCTATTCAATTAAAATGGGTGGCGTGTTCTTCCACTCCCATTAGAATGATGACCGCTTGTGGCCAGATCCACTAAATGACAAATTTGTAACTGGTATTTTTTTAATAAATAAGCCTCAAGTATGTATATTTTCAAATAAATAATAAATAAACTAAAACTTTATCCATTTTATCAAGCCATTGCAATCTTGCCATGCAATTGAGAAGGTACAAAAGATAAATTGATTAAAAATCAAAACAAAAGCCATTAATCACTAAAAGATCAAAAAACTTGATTTTTATGATTTTTTTCTGTGATTGCGTATAAATAGAAAAAAAACCTATAATATTGTATTATTGGATACTTCTTTGATATTGTTAATTCGATCTTTAATAACAATGATTTTTATTAATATGAGAATAAAATATCACGAAAGGGATCTACAAAAATGAATCAGTCTGAGAACTTTGGAAAATATTAAGCTAACTCTAAGAAGAATTTTAGTACATGGAGAAGGTAACCTGAAAAAATTTTAAAATCTAACTAGGTTAGTAATTTTATTTTGAACATTTTGTGAATTTGAAGAAAGATACAAATAGAAAAATTGAAATATTAGAAATTAATAAGCATTGAACAACAAATTATAAATTTCAAGATATATGTTGAATTCATCAGGTTTGATAAAAATTACCTGAATAAAAGTTTTAAAGTCACTTTCAGCTTCCATGTTGTACAGAATATTTAGGCAATATATTATAGAAGTTGAAGCTTGGGAATTGAAGTGGAGTAAACCAAAAATATCATTAATTAGTCTAACAAACCACGATAATTTCAGTTAAATGGCATTTCCTTTGAAATTAATTTCAATTCACAAGTCGAAAATAGTGAAAGATAAGGTCGGCAATCGTTTTCATTCACAAGTCTTTCCAACTCGTAAATATAAAATAATGTTATGCTACTATTTATCCAATTCGCGAAACAAATCCAAACATAACAGCCAAATATGGTAGGGGTAAAATGGTGAATATTGCACAAAAGATAAAATCGGTCAGTCTGAACTGAGAAAAAATGCTCTCAAAAGTCGAGAACTTTTTCTTAATAAAACTTTAGTTCGCAATGATTTTACAGGCTGAAATGATAATCTGCACTGCACAATATAAATGCTACTTGATATTAAAATGTTATCACCAAAATTGTTTCCATTTTGAATCCAGTGCAACCTATTTGCAGTTAAGGGAACGATTACTAGGCTTGTAATGATTTCCATTTTCTGGCACGGTGGAGAAGACAATAAAAGGTTAAATGGTCTATTACTTCAGATTTTTTCAAATTTCAACAAAATCAATAACAGAATAATTGAGATATAGATGCAGTAAGTACATAACCAAATAGGTATTCAGCCTTCATAATAGGACTGTAAAGCTATTAACATTAAATGAATAATATAATATTAAATAATCCTTATAGTTTGTGTATTAATATGTTTTCTAGAATACTCTTGTTTTCAATAAATTGTATTTTAAATTATTAAACGAAAATGCAATCAAATGCTGCAAACCACCCCGAAGACTTCTGCTACAGCAAATATTGACAACAGCTACTATCCAAGAGGTTTATTTTCAATTTTAAAATTCGGTTACATCAAGAAGTAAAAAACCGTTACTCTTCAAGTGGATCTACGATTTTCGATCTTCTAAAAAAACCATTAACATTCAAAATATATCCAACTATTACAAATTCTGGAATAAAATTATTATTTTAATAAGATTAGAACTACTTCAAATACAAGTTGACAAATGTTGTAAGAACTGGAAGAAAATGTTACTGTGATGATTTATAAGTATTCACTATTGATTTTCATTAAAATGATGAACGATTCCTTCGTCACACATTGATATTTATTTATGTATTTATCATTTACAATCAACTTAAGGACAAAGAAACAGACTACAGTCCAAAACTTCTTTTCATCCCAATTTCATAAAATATATTAAACTCTCTTCGCTATTATGAACCTATACAAGAATTTCCATCCATTTAGGTATTCTATTGGTTATCATTCAATTAATAGACATTCTAATAGAGAAGAAAGTGAATCATTGATATTGGACAGATACAAACAAACTTATAGAAATTTAAAAGTATGTGAGATATTTCAATATAAATAGTTTAAACAGACACAACACCAGTAAAGTAGTAATTCTTTAAAAGCCAAAATTTATGTGTGAATTGTTAAAATCAATTCCATGTTAACATCACACGGCATTAGGGCTTAGGGCATTAGCACTGCGATAATACGATGTTATGCTTTATCGGTGAAGCTTAAATATACAACTATTCTAATCCAAGTGCGTCTTACATAAAAATTCAACTCACACTCATAAAATCATTACAAGCTCAAAAACATGATGTAATAACATTAGCTTATTAGAAGAGTAGCAAATGAAGATTTCTTAATTCCAAGAACATATTTATTTGCTATTATTTCAAAATGCTTATTTGACTAGTAGTAATGAATAAGTATCAGTATAACAAAGATAAAATTATGACAGCTAAATGTTATTAATCATTTGAAATAGTTTTTTAAACATGACAAATTGATAGCAATTTTGCTTTTGTAATAATTTATGAGTAACGCCATACTATAACAAACTTTCACAATTTTCCGTGACTTTTCTATTAGTTAAGTAGTCGTGTTACTCAACTTTCTAGTAAATTGAAGTTATGCATCTTTTGTAAACTTCAAGTACAACAAACTTATTATTTTTCATACTTGCATAAACGTGAACGTCTCGTCAATTCTTTGAGAAAGAACCTTATTTGCTAGATGCTCCATTGACGTAGCTGGTTTTTGTTTCCGCTGAAGGAGATATATTCGATCCGAAAAGTCTACAACAAAAGAAATAAGACAATTGAAGACCGGTTTCAAAATGCCTCAAGAATATTAAGAAAAATGAGTAGACTGACCACGATCATATTGGAATCGACCATATCAGATTCTACAAATAACTATTCCATTCGAATTAACAATTAATAGACCAATGTCACTCTTTGATATCAATCACCAAAAGTTGAATGATAAAGATTGTTAAGCAACCCAAAAAAAAATTAATTGCAGCGGCGTAAAGGCAGCCACGCTTTTTCTTTTGACATCAACAGTCCATATTATACAAAGTAATTTCGAGGATGCTCTCAATTATAGATGCATATCGATTGAACCCTTGTCAATGAAACCGGAGCACAGTACCAAATCTGATTGAAGACAGTTGATCCTAGTTGGTGCATCCCAGCATGAGGTGGCGATTTAGTGGTAGACTTGACTAAATTAATTTCTCTTTATACGGTAGCATGATCGCAAATTCTCTGATGCTTACTCATTTAGGGGATAAGATATCGTCCATTCCTTTTGATGAATAAACATGACGTTATTTTAAATAACTCTGTTGAAGTTTATAAGAGTTCTGTTGAATTTGTCAGGAGTGTTTCGTCATGGAAAACAACATCAATTATTTGCAACAGACTAATTATTCAATAGTGACTGGACAGAAATGCAAATAACTAATGCGATTGTTGGTTAATTTTTTATTTTGAAAACTGGATTTAGTCATTTTTATTGACGAATTCTAGTAAACTTGAATGTTATTCTAATGATTGAACTTCAAATAACAGCTATATTATAAAAAGTAAAATAACATTTACCCGTCTCCAGATTGAATATTATTCCCTTTCTTGGTTGGAGCGACTGTGTCAAGTCCCATCTTCGATAGTGCCCTTAGCGCTGTTAGAGCAGCCTAAAAACAAAGATAAAATACATGTAAAAATACAATTTTATTTTAGGTGAACAGATACGAATTGGAAAATTATTAATACGTTGCAGATTGCATTATTGCTCTTGGAGTTGAAAAGTACAATGATTAAATTGTAAGCAAGCAAACAATATCAAGTCGTAAGCTTTATTGGAATGTATACAAAAAAAATTGCAAACAGCTAATAATGCCAACACAAATTGTAAAGATAGGAAGAGATAGATAGATAAATAACTTTGATTTACACTTTACAATATTAAAAGTGATGTGGGCGAGGAATGAAACAGTACGAAAATTATTTCAACTTTAAATAACTTATCAGAGTTCATAATAAAAAATAGCGGTGAAGGCAACAATTGGAATTGGGTTGATAAAATTAGCATATCAGTTTTCTTTAATAACAGGCAAAAATACCTAGGTCGATTTGTTAAGAATAAGAAGCTATCAGAATTACTCAAGTAGTAGTATATTACTCAAATCATGCTTTGATTTGACTTGACAAAATATGAATGGAAAGTGATTGAAAGAGAAGGACAACCGACCTTTGGAAAATCCGAGTACTGAACGGTGAAACCCACAAGCTTGGCGAGATACGTGAGCTGGTCCTTGGGTCTGACGCCTGACATCCCATCACCCGAATTACTTCCAACTTCATTTTGATTCTGATTGCCTCCATTTATGTACTCTTTGGCGAGGGCAGCAGTTGTTTGTAGGTTCGAGGAGCCTGGAAAAATACAAGAGCATTGTAAAATCCAACATACCCACGAATAATTGCGGATAACAGGATATCTTGACTTACGGTAAATGGAAATACACGCTAGTGATCTGGAATGAATTGGTAATGGATCAGTAATATTGCTTAAATGTTACCTTAACCAATTGGGCTTTCAAACTCCATTTAGCAAATATATTAGAGTTTCAATTTAAAACAGATGATTAAGTCCGGTTTGCACAGTGATAGTTTAAACTAAATTAAATCTATATCAAGTCTCTTTTGTTATAATGTGATTCATTTCGAGTTTAAGCCACCAGCTGATCAAATTCGGTTAAAGCTTTGTCTGTGCAAATGGCCCTAAATGTGGAATAAAGTCAGAACACATCAAATATAGTCGAAATAGACATAGGCTCAACCTACTTAAATGTAAAACAGATGATTGAATATGGAATTAAGTCAGAACACATCAAATATAGTCGAAATAGACATAGGCTCAACCTACTTTAATGTAAAACAGATGATTGAATGTGGAATTGAGTCAGAACACATCAAATATAGTCGAAATAGACATAGGCTCAAACTACTTTAATGTAAAACAGATGATTAAATGTGGAATTAAGTCAAAACACATCAAATATAGTTTTAACCTAGGCTTAACCTACTTATAAGACCAGTATGAATCGAAATTCGAGGGAGGGACAGTTTTGGGCTGTGCCTGTTGGTCCTACCCCAATCATTCTAATGATGTAATGAATAATTGTGTATCAATTCAACAATAAATGAATGAACGGATGAAAATATGAAAGTGACCTCTACCGTCTTCTAAGTTAAAGCTGAGTTGACAGAACGTCAAAAAAAGGATGGCTGGGACTAGAAAAATTCGAAAAATTGTAGATTTTTAGGTAGTACATTGAAATAGTGTCGGTAAGTCGGTACTCAAAGAATAATCGAAAATAGGAGGATTGATAAAGTAGATTTTCCAAACAGGCATATGCTGTAAAAGTTTTGAGGGAGGAGGCTTGAGTAATGAATTCATAAATCGAAAAATACACCATATTTGTTGATTATCATCATTCAAGAATACTGTGACAGATTATAAAACAATAAACTTCATGAATATTATGAAACTATAAAATGATTCAGTTAACTGCGTACACATTTGAAGAAAGTTGTTTTGGATGTTTCTTTTTTATTTAAATTGGAAAGGTTTCATCTATCAAACTAAAAGAGGTGAGGTTTGTAAAAAAATAGGTCAAAAAAGTTTGACACAACAGCTTTCACACCACTTATTTTTCAATAAATCTATCTTTTGGACTAAATTCATTTGTTAATAAATAGACTAATTATAAAGAATAATCAAAATTGAATAAACTAACCAGATTTTCCGTTGCTGCCAGTGGATGAACTTCTAGTATTGTCAGTCATGAGAAGAACTCCCGGCACCAACTGTCGACCCCCACTCCCTCCAGCTGTTTCGCTTTTCTGCTTATCCTGATTCATGAACCCGTCCTGCTTTTCTTGGTTCATATACATGTTCATCTGCAAAGACAAGTTCCAGGAGCTTTAGTTGACTACATGATATAAAAAGTAATAACAGTCATTTATATAATGGAGTGAAATTCAATTGGCGATTCTCCATTTAAATATATTAATATATTTCCGTTTGAACAGTTGATAGCTTGGAAGTATATTGATGACAGTAAAGTATTGTGGAAAAAGCACTTCAAATCCGGAACTTCCAATAATGAATATAGTTGAAGCATACCGTTTTTAATGGAACAAAAATATAGATGGGATAGTGTCGAATCATTAGGGTTTGGCAATTTCAATATCACTCTGTAATTCACCGTCAACCTTTTGAACAACCAATGTCACCTAGCACATGACATTAAATAAAAATCTGGTGTGGCGCACTCACACAACTTTCCTTGCCGTTATGGAAATTGATCACCTGACGCTAGTGTTCCCGCGCATCTCAAGTCTACTATTCAAAGATTTGAGCCAGCTGGTGACAGGGCAATAACGCTGAAGACACACGAGGTGTGCTATATCTTCATAGTGGATCATTTAATAGAATCAACAGTTGCCAACAGTTCGCAATTGGATAATCACATTTTCTCGAATTTCGAGCTTACGTTCAATTTTAGGTGAAAATGTTACTGAACATTAGTTGTAGAGATTCTCATGCTGAATCTTTACCACTCGAAATTTTTTGTTTAAATTGTATCTGAAGCCTGATAATTGAGAATCTAAAATCAAACTTTGCATAGATGGGGCGGAGCTCCTGAAATTTTTACAGATATGGGACTTGTGGCAGTTGATAGAGCTTATCGATGACTATTTCAGGTATAACTTTAATCAAAATCGTTGGAGCCGTTTTTGAGAAAATCGCGAAAAACCCTGTTTTTGACAACATTTTCGCCATTTTAGCCTCAATCGCATTTGATTGAAATTGTTCGTGTCGGATCCTTATATTGTAAGGGCCTTACGTTCCAAGTCATTCCGTTAATTGGGAAATGAGATATCGTGTACACAGACGCACATACACTCATACACACACACACACACACACACACACACACACACACACACACACACACACACACACACACACACACACACACACACACACACACACACACACACACACACACACACACACACACACACACACACACACACACACACACACACACACACACACACACACACACACACACACACACACACACACACATACAGACCAATACCCAAAAACCCCTTTTTTGGACTCAGAGGACCTTGAAACGTATAGAAATTTAGAAATTGGGGTACCTTAATTTTTTTCGGAAAGCAATACTTTCCTTACCTATGGTAATAGGGCAAGGCAACTAAAAAGAGAAAGTTAATATCAACTAATCATAAATTTTATCTGTACAACTTAATAGAATAGAAGTAGAATAAGGCCCATATTAGTTTAGGAGACAAGGCGGGGTTGCCAGTGGGACACAAGTGGTGTCCATATGTGTAAAGTAAGCAGGGACACCAGCAAGGTATTATGTAGGGCTGACGACCCATTTGAGGCACTTGTGGCTGTCAAAATCTGGTGTTCCGAGCGCAATAAGAGCTAACATCCCGCGACTCGCTCATTTTGTGTCTCCCTGCTGTCCTAAGGTAATAAGCATTTTCAAGTAAAAAGGATAAAGCATTATAGAAAATAGCGTTCGGTACTTTGAATTATATGATTATAATTATATAATGCAATTTAATTTTCTAATTCTAAATAACTCAAGTTGATGAGTGAAATATATAAATGATTGAATTTATTGAATGCAAGAGAAAAATTATATATAATAACTAGTAGTTCTGCGAACAGTAGACCTTACTCATGAATACAACTTCCAAATTAATGAGAAGGGCCATTATGAAAGTACAGTATATTGTGAAGCAGAATGTTAAATGCTCACAACTCGGTTTCCATCTTTCCGATCTCTTACTAGAAGGAAAAAAAGCTAATAGTTTTCCAGAAACTATTCGTCTATGAAACAGGGAAATTTCGTGTTGGAAAGGGAAAAAATTGTGCAGTCAAGCGAGACGTTTTCTACAATTAATAAATACAGCACATTTTAGAGCGGCACAAGTTCTATTATAAAAATGAGAGCCAATTTTTTTTACTTATATTTATTTTGGACAAGATTTACTCTTAACATATTGTAAATACAATGATCTTTCATTTTGAAAAGAATAAAAATTGCTGTATCTTGCAAAATAACGGCGCTAGATACGAAAAAGTAGCTTTCTGGAAGGAGGTTGGTCTGCGGTTTTTCAAATTACAAAAAAATCGGAGGTCTTATCAAAAATCGTTACACATACGTTTCTGCGCCTTGTTTCAAAGAACTTGTATACCAAATTTTATCCAAATCGGACAATAACTGCGACTGTAACTGCGGTACAAACAAACCAACAAACAGACAATAGCCGATCGAGTCAAAACTAAGACCTCAGCTTCGCTTCGGTCAACCTTGTCATCATTATGTGTAAATTTTTCCCTTTCATTGACATTCGAAAACGTTTGGTTTGTGGAATCATCTTCAACTTACTTTCTTATAACCAGGTTGCGTTGTTGGAGTGGAATATCCCATTTCTTGTAATAATCCTTCAGCGGCATTCCTTTTGGCTAGTTTCTTGTTAGGACCCGTTCCATTGTAAGAGTACTCTCCAACGGACACCTGCAACACATCGCATTAAATTCAACACATTCTAGAAATTATTTAGAATGTTTCTAATAGCAAGAGGCACTATTTCTAGTTCTATTACTATAGAGGTTCTATTTCCTCTGAGGTTTAGAAAAAATATCTAATTATTCCGATCAATGTTGTTAATTTCATGTTTCCAACTCCTTCTGCTTTCTTGAAATATATTATGATAATAATAATAATAATAATTGAAGGGTAGTACATAAATCGTTAAAAAAATTGAGTATCTTATATCTCACCTGCTAGCTGCAAATTGTGGGTTCCATATCACAAAATTAAATTTCGTAAAATTAAAATGAATTTCTCACTATCTATGTTGACCTTGCAACCAGCTATTCACAAGCAGACTATCTTGGTAAAACAGAATATTTACATACAGCTCAAGATGGTTGAGTCGCTTATAAGGACGCATGGAATTTAAAGCCATTTCTCATCACCGACTATCTATAACTTTTCTATTAATCTCTGTTTTCAGTAGCAAGAAAGATATCTTGACTTCCTAGTACTATGAAATGGTTCACAGTATATTAGCATGTTTAACTAAGTTTAGTGGAAAGTAATGGAAAAATACGCTAGAATGTGGACATTCTGAAGAAAAAATCATAAAAACTGTATAGTATAACATTGAGTTGAGATCAATTCAAATTTCCTGAAATACGTGACAAAAATAATTATGATTGACTACTAGACAATGTATTAAAATGATTTGATAGTAATTTACCTCGATAACAAATTCCTTCTTCTCAGGTCCTCCTCTTTCTTCTTTCAGCGTAAATACAGGTTCTTTCTCTTTTTTCGCTTGCTGTATTTGAATTAGTCTTGAAATAGGATTTATCTCGTCCGCTACTTCGGTTTCTGGTTTCTCCTGATTGAAAATATAAAATAATTATTAGGCATTTTATTACACAGTTTCACATCAACATTCAAGGGGACTTAATACAGATTTTAGAAAGCAGTTTGGCAAACTTTGAAAATTGAAACTTTACATAGAGAAAATTCAAGATTTTCTAGATCATGTTTTCAAACGAAACTAATTTTTCTATTTTATAATAAGCATGGCCAGATTTAATTGAATGGAATTAATATAATTCAAATGAATATTTCATTCCCACATTTAATTCTGAATGCGTGTGCATTATTTGAGAAACAGTTCATGAGTTTTGCGAAATAATATTACAATGTCTACAGGAATAACTGAAAATTTATGAAAATTTGCGAGAGAAATGTACTCTCTCTATGAAAATAAATCGTATGACTACATTCTATTTCATTTCTACATTATATCTATTTATTACATCAATAGAAAAATTACAACATATGGAGGTTTACAGCTTTATGTCAAAAGAAGCCTTAATAATTGGAATATGGTTATTCTAATTATTTTCAAGGATTGTTCTATGAACAGTAACGATTCCAATATAGGAAGTCAATAAAATAGTAACCTGAGTTGTGGTAGGGTTGACAGCTCGGATGAGGTTCCTAGATTTCTTTTTGGTTGGTTTTGTTTTCCTCTTCATCCGATTCATGGATACACTCATTCTATTGGTCAATACTATAGCCATCTAGTCTAAAGACTAATGAGCTAATTTTTTCCATCCTAAATTACTACTTGAAAAATTGAACAGTGAATTTCTCATTAGAAACTCTTACTGCTATTGTTTAATTAATATGTACACTTATTGACTGCACTATAGAAGCTAGATTCACTCAATCACTGCTCTGCTCTTTCACTGGACACTACTTGAACAAGCACTACACTAGTTCAAACGGTTTCCTCCTTTTGAGCCTCCGCACCAACCCTCCATTGTCTAGCAGCTGGATCGCCTCAACGTTGTCATGTTGGTGCAGTCGCCCCTCGTGCCTCTCCGCATGCCTCTGGATCTCGGTGGACACCAGATCGACGTGAAGGTCTCTATGAAGATCGCTGTTCCTGACATACCAAGGAGCATCCACAATGTTTCTTAGCACTTTGTTTTGAAAACGTTGAATGATATTGATGTTGCTTTCTTTGGTACACCCCCAAAGTTGTATACCATACGTCCATACTGGCTTTAATATCTGTTTGTACAGAAGTACTTTGTTTCGGATTGAAAGGACAGAGTTTCTTCCGATCAGCCAATACAGCTTCTTATATTTGATTCCAAGCTCTTTCTCTTCTTCTTGACATGGGCCTTCCAGCGAAGCTTTGCGTCCATGGTCATACCTAGATACTTGGCATCATTAGCATATGGTACAACTTGGTTGTTGATAGTTATTGGTATGGGCAGGTCCTTCTTATTGGTAAAATTGATGTGAATCGAACTTGTTTCATTCAATTTCATTCTCCACTTTCTAGTCCAATCTTGAATTTTGTTGATGGATCTCTGTAGTTTCTCTGTTGCAATATGTATATTACTGTCTACTGATAATATGGCTGTGTCGTCTGCAAATGTTGCTGTAGTATTCTCATCAAGGCTGGGAATATCGCTGGTATAGAGTAGGTAAAGAACTGGTCCCAGAACACTGCCTTGAGGAACTCCTGCTTTAATTTCCTTCAAATCAGAATATGAACTTTCATGCCTGACCCTAAAGTATCTGTCAGTGAGATAGGATTGTAATATATCTGTATATTGCTTTGGTAGCACTTTTTTGAGCTTGAAAATGAGACCTTCATGCCATACTTTATCAAAAGCTTGCCCTATATCAAGGAAAGCTGCTGAGCAAATTTTTTTCTCTTCTAAGCACTTCTCTATTACATTTATAATCCGATGCACTTGATCTATTGTTGAGTGTTTCACTCTGAAGCCAAATTGGTGATTTGGAATTATGTGCTGTCTCTCAATTATTGGTTTTAGCCTACTAAGTAAAATCCTTTCAAACAACTTGGATAGGACCGGTAACAATGATATTGGCCTATATGATGATACTTCATGTGGCTCTTTACCTGGCTTCAGTAGCATTATTTCAACAATCAATTCTCTGATTTCCGCAGGGTAATTATTTCCAGTGGTTCTTCTTCTGATTTGTGGGGTATTACACCATGCTGCCTGTTGGATATCAGTCACAAACTTCTCCAACTCCCGATCAATATGTTCTTCGTTCCTTAATGGTGAGTTCAATTCTATTCTTTCCTCCAGCATCTGTTGGAAGCCATCCCAATCAGTGCGGCTATTTGCTAACGCTGGACAAGTATTTTCCTTCCGTAGAATTGAATCACTCAGAGTCATAATGATGGGTGAGTGGTCGGAATTAAGGTCGAAACTATCCTCTAAATGCAAATAATTAACTGATATATTTTTTGTCAGGAAGAAATCTATGAGATCTGGGATTTTCCTCGTATCGGTGGGCCAGTAGGTTGGTTTACCAGTTGAAAGAGCTTCGCACCTCATCTCTTTCATTGCTTCGAAGAGCTGTCTTCCCTTGTGAGTTGTTAAGCGCGATCCCCAATGCACGTGCTTTGCATTGAAATCACCACCAAGAATGAATTTTTCTCCTAACATATCAAGCAATGTCGAATACTCCTCTCTTCTGATGGAATATCTGGGAGGACAGTAAATAGCTGCAACAACAAAGTTATAATTTACTGCTTGAACTGCTACACCTATCAATTGAATTCTATCACTTTCATGTTTCACTTCTTCATGATGTTGTAGATTGTCTCTGATAATGATGGCACTCCCACCCCTCGCGACATTGCTGGGATGTAAAGCATGATAGATCTTAAAGCCTTTGAATTTGATAAACGATTGATTTGTAAAGTGAGTTTCAGATATAAGACATATATCTATTTTTTCTATGTCTAGAACTGCTTCTAACTCCTGTTGCCGTTGTAACAATCCATTCGCGTTCCATTCCATTATTTTTAGTGAATGAATCATTTGAATTTCAGTAGTCTACTCTGTTCTAACTTCTGAAATTTAGATTGTAGTGAGGTGATTATTTGCTCTTGTCTATCCAGTTTTGCCAAGATTAGCTGCAAAATATTATTGGTGCCTTCTTCTACTTCACTTTTTGGCTCTTCCAATTTCGATCTATTTTCTTTTGAGACAATCTGGGCGAAAGTCAATTTCTTAACTGCACTACCATTGTTTAGATTGTGAGCTTCTGTATTTTCCGTGATTCTTGGTGGGATATTTTGAATGATTTTCTTTCGTGAATCTGCAATAGTTTTTGTTTTAGTAGAATTCCTGATTTTTTGCAATTCGATTGCAACAGTGCAACCTCGATAGCTGGCTGGATGTGCTTCACCGCAATGAATACATTTTGGTAGAGCATCGTTGGGTTTCGAACATTCCTTTGTTTGGTGTTTACCTGCACACTTAACACACCTAGGCTCCTTGTTACAATATTTTTGAGTGTGGCCGTATGCTTGGCAACGTTTGCATTGCGGTATCAGATTGGCCTTCTTCAATGCTTCAACTTCCACTCTACAGCCAAGTATATTTTTCAATTCAAATACTGTTTTTATATCTTCTTCCGCGCTGAATGATACCATGAACATATCTAATGGTTCTCTTGTCTTCCACCTCAGCTTGTTTACAACTTCTAGAACTTTCAATCCTCTTACTTTCAAATCTTCCAGAATCATTTCTGTACTACAAGAGTGATGAAGCTTTTTAATCATCACTCTTATTGGTCTCGACTGTTTATCTTCATAGGAGTGCCAGTTGAGCCCATCTTTAATCAATTCTTTGGTAATATTCCGATAAGTTTCCGAATCAACTGCATTTACTTTAAATGTTTCTTTACTTAACAGTTTAATCCTAAATTTGTCAGCTGGTGACACTTTTTTCAAACTCGTAAGAAGTACATTCAGATTCTTAATACCATCCACAATGATTGGCGGTGGTGGCATTTCTTTCTTCTTCCTCTTCTCCTCCTCACTGATTGGTTTTTCCACAGGAGTGATTTTATTATTCAAATTTTGTTGCTTCTTTTTTGCAGACTCATTTTTGATTTCTGGTGATGGGGTGCTAAGCTTCCTCTTCTTGGTAGCCCGCTTAGTACGAGTTCTGATCCATTCAGTTTCTTTAGCCCATTCTTCTTCATTTGTCGAGTAGTTCTCGGCTGCTGAGCTAGTAGGCTGTGGGCTATGGATCTTTTTCTCAATATTGAGAAATCTTTTTTCCAAATCCTGCATTTTTTGCAAGAGTTCGGCGTTGCTTCTCTCTAGCTCCTTCCTCTTCTCATCAGATTCCTTCCAGGCGATGAAAAGTACCTGCTCGGCTGAAGATTTGAGTTTATTTGCTTTTATGTATTGATCCGGTGAGCACTGGATTTCTGGTGTATTTGCCATGTTGTTGGTGTCCATGCTCTCGTTAGTGGCTTCCCTTTCTTCTTGCTCTGATGCAGGAAAACTTGGTGGCTTCACTAAGTCGGACATAGTGCGATTTCGCTACCATACATTTCAAACAGCACTCGTAATCAACACTCGTAATCCAATAAATATGAGGGGTCCTTTTATCCAATAAGGCAATTTCTTCATGCATATTGAAATACAAAACTAAGATAATGCCAGACACTGATTCTCTAATATTGGGTCAATATAAGTGCGGTTAATTTTAAAAGAAATGTAAGGGTCAAACCACAAGAAGCGTTTTTTCAGGCGTGTTTGCAATGAAAGCGGATGAGTCGGTAGGGCAGGAAAATCTCAGATTGACTGATAATCAGCTGATTGAGTTGGTGTTCGGGAATCAGCTGATAATCAGCCAATCGTAGAGCTTCCTACCTTGCAGACCTGTCCGCCGCCAGTTCCTAAAACGCCTGGAAAAACGCGTCATGTACCTTCGCCATTAGTTACTTAATAAACAGATTTTTAATAATTGTACAGGGTATAGGTATGCGCACACCGATGCGTACAAATTCGTTGCGGAATTTTCAAGAATTCAGACTGCGGTTTCCAAACGAAGTTTTCGTTGCGAAATATTGGGGCACGCACACTGGGAAGCGAAATAATCGCAATGTGGAGCGCGGGAATATTCGAGTTGACTTATGTTGTTTACAAGGCAGACGAAACTAGTGTAGTTCCAGAACTCGCCACAAAATTCGCAACACGAAAAAGCGCTGCAAATGCTGCATGTACCAAAAGCTGCGAATTATTCGCAAGGGAATATTTCGCAACGCATTGGTTTGCGCCAGCACATACAAAACTATAAAACAAAATAGAAGAAGTTTATTCAATGTGTCAAACTCACGTCCGGATCAGGCCAAAGTTCATCGTCTTGTGAAAAACCGGGTTAGAGACTTCAAAAATTCAAGTTTCTTGTCTCACAAAACTACGTCACCCCCAGTAGCAATTAGAAACAGCTCAAGTCAAATAAATTTCGAGAAAATAACAATATTTGCGGACAGTCATGGTAAAAATATAGTGAATCTCACGGCAAAAAGAGTAGACTGTAAGGTGACAGGAATGATAAAACCAGGTGCTAAATTCGAAGATGTTGCTTCAAGCTGTGAGCATGAGAGCAAAAATATGTCAGATCGCGACTTGGTCGTCCTGATGGGAGGAGGAAATGATATGGAAAAATTTGGTGCAAAAAAATTTCTAAGTTCTTTAAAAAAATGTTTATATGACCTGTCGCATGTGAATATCATACTCATGAATGTGCCTCGTAGATATGATCTTCCAATTTCTTCTAACATTCATCATCAAATAGAGAGAACAAACTTAGAGATAGCTAGGATTTGTCGACAATTCAAAAATGTTAGGCTTTTAGATATTAGTAACATAGGTCGGCGTTTCCATACACGTCACGGGCTACACCTCAACTCGCTGGGAAAGCGCTACATATCTGATTTTATAAGTGGAGCATCCATGCAGGCAATCAATGAAGTGGAAGATTCAATACCTTTAAACTTGAAATAAACGACAAGGCTTCGCTGAAAGCTGCCTCTTTTAGACAAGCAACTGAAACTGTTCTAAATGATGAGGCCTCACTTGTTATGGATGGCGGCAAGTATCAGTTATCAATAAACGACAATCAATTGAACATAGAGCTTGATTTTGACGATAACACTTCGTTGACAACAGACAAGAATGACTCAGAGTGGATTTTACTTGTTCAGAATTGAGAAACAGTTCTACCATGAATCTTTTTCTTATTAATATCTGTTCAATGCGGAACAAAGTAAACCAGATAGAGCTGATAGCTGAAAGTAGACAAATTGACATCCTCTGCATAAACGAGCATTGGCTACATGAAGATGAAGTATCATTTTATGTGCCCACTGGTTTTACATTGGCCGACTCATATTGTAGGAATACAAAAACGCATGGTGGCTCATCTATTTTGATTAGAGACTCATTGAGATTCAAGAGAATGGACGTATCAGATTTCACATCAGACAGCCTCTTTGAATTGTCTGCCATTAAATTATTGCCAGTGAATTGTATTATCCTATGTCTGTATAGAGCACCAGACTCCAATGTTAAGGATTTCCTTGTCAAGCTGGAGGAGCTACTAATATATATTACTTCTAAACCATATTCGTATGTTGTCTTAGCTGGTGATTTCAACATGAACATTAACATATCTGATTATGAGAAGACAGACGTAAAGCAATTTATAAATGTTCTAAGATCGTTTGATTTGTATAGCATGCACTCTCATCCAACAAGAGGTCATGCTTGTATAGATAATATTTTTTCTAACATTGATACTAATTCATATGATTGTGAAATCTATAAGCAAGACCTTGTATCAGATCATGCCGGAGTTTTGGTTCATATTCGTCAAGATGATTTTCTTCTCAAAGGGCCTAACCGACAGGATGACGAAAACAACTGTTGTTTAATAAGAGTAGTGTCTCCTAGTAGGTTATACAACCTAAGTCAATTCCTTTCAAGTCTGGACTGGTCACAGATATTCTATGTATGGGACGTGAACGAGGTAGTACAAAAATTTATGAATATACTGTCTCAATACCTGACGACGTTTTGCCCTATGAAAACCCACAAAAATAGAGCCAAGGACTCAAACATGCATGTTAATAGTTGGTACACTCCTGAACTCAAGACCATGAAGAACCACCTGTTAGTCTTGTATAAAATTTGGAAGATCCGAGGTGCCAATGAAGACAAAGAGAGATTCAAAGATTTCAAAAAACTTTACACTGAAGCGATTGCTAGGGCAAAGTTGTCACTCAACGACAAGCTGTTGACAGAATCTAACAATAAATGTAAAACAGCATGGAAAATCATCAACAATGAATCTAAACACAAGAATAAGTCATCAACTACAATCAACATTCCTCCTGAGAAACTGAATGATTTTTTTCTTAGTGCAGGAGTTCATGCTCAGGATATGTCTATCTCTACATCAGTTACAATGGAAGATATGCTGGAAAAATGTAATCTCATCAATTTAAAAAATGTGGCTGCACCAAGATTTGCATGGAAAGAGGTTGACATTGAAACGGTGAAGTCCATAGTGGGAAATCTCAGTTCCTCAAGAAGTGAGGATACCTTTGGTCTTTCAAATTATACGGTGAAGAACATTATCGATTCGATTCTCCGTCCACTGACATGTGTAATTAATTTGATTATGATACTTGGAGCTTTTCCTGAATGCTTGAAAATGTCGATAATAAATCCAATCTATAAAAAAGGTGAAAAGGAACTGCCAGAAAGCTACAGACCAATAGCAATAGTCTCGATCGTAGGTAAAATCATTGAGGCATGTCTACTGAAACAGCTGTATGAGTACTTTGTAGAAAATAATTTGCTCAACCCCAATCAATTTGGATTTAGACCAAATCATTCAACAACTATGGCGATTGAAAAGGTTGTCAACTACATTCTTGAGAGCTTTGAAAGCCAATGTATGGTTGCTGGTGATCTACTGGACCTGAGTCGTGCGTTTGACTCCATGTCACATTCAATATTGTTTGAAAAGTTGAGATACTATGGTATTGAAGGTAGCGAGCTGACTCTGATTCAAAGCTTCTTGAGCAATAGACAACAGGTGGTAAAAGTAAATAATAAACTATCTAGCCCAAAAGCCGTGAAAACAGGCGTCCCTCAAGGGTCTGTTTTGGGGCCGTTTTTATTTCTAGTGTTCGTAAATGATTTCAGTTGTAATATACCATGCTTTTCAATATTGTATGCCGACGACACTACAATTCTCAATTCTGGTGCGAATGCGGAAAATCTTATTCATGACCTTGACATTTCAACAAAAACCTCAAAAATATGGTACAATGCCAACAGCCTCCGTCTTAATGAGACCAAAACTGAGAGGATATTATTTTCCTTGAAGAGCAGAATAGATTCTAGCCTAAAAAACTACACGAAGCCGGTCAAATTGCTGGGCTTAATGCTGGACAGTAAGCTATGCTGGGAAGACCATATCGAGTTTCTTTGTAAAAAACTATCAAGAGTCACCTTTCTTCTACGTAAACTTAAACTATCAGTCAGCCCTGGAGTTTTGATGATGGCATACTACGGTCTCTTCCATTCACATTTAAATTATGGTCTCCGTTTATGGGGCAACTGCTCTTCTGCCAGCAGAGTGTTTCTATGGCAGAAAAAAGCCATAAGATGCATTGCAGGACTCAAATTCAACGAGTCATGTGGAGATGCTTTCAAGAAACTTAGCGTCCCATCCCTTGCTAGTATGTATATTTATGTAAATCTAATTTACATGAAGGAAAATGAAGATAACTTTATGAAACAGCAAGAAAATCATGATCACAACACAAGAAATAAATTTGACTTGATAAAACCTTCTATAAGGCTGCACAAGACTTATAAAAGCCATAAATACCAGCAGGTTATTCTTTTCAATAAACTTCCCTTAACATTTAGAAGTCTTCCAAGCAGCAAATTCAAGAGAATAGTAAAAGAACTGCTGAGACGTAACGCATTCTATACAATAGAGGAATATCTCGATAGTCAAATATTGCAATGTTAAATTTACACATGTTAACTTTAAAATGAGAATGAACTACTCACCTTGTTTTGCCTGCTTGTACGGAATAACTTACTGTCGCGACTAATTTAAGACATTTTCTCATGGCATGACTGTACCTATTATAGCCTATTTATTTTTTATTTGTAGTTTTTAACTTGACACGATCCATATATATTATGTTATATTTGTTGATCAATAAACAATTTTATTCTATTCTATTCTATTCTACACCGCAATGGTATTAAATTTCCGCACGGCAAGTTCTGCGAATTGAATTTGCACCGCAACAAAACTTTCGCGTTGGTGTGCGCCTGGTATATTTTGTGCTTATGAATAAATATCATATTATGAATATCATATTCATTCAATGAATAAATATCGGGGTTCTGAACCTTATAATATTTGTTACATTGAACTTACAGTTACAAATGATATATGTCAGTAGTGAAAAGCAACTAACAGTTGTTCTTCAAGAACCCTTCAAACGATCAATATGACTACCATAAATCTCATGGCACACATCAAGTCCACAGCCAAAAATGAATATGCTTTACAATCTCAAACTGTCAATTCTATGAGAGCATTGAATGATATTGTATGTTAAATACCTTCTTTCCGTTTCCTTCGCCAAAGGTGACGAATGAGTCGGCCACCTGACATCGTGTGGCAAAGGTGCGCATGTGTGGAGGGCCACTTGCGTCAATCACTTGGAACCTGACGCTTAAATTCCTCTTCAACGCCAGTTCATGGACGAGTGAGATTGGCGATTTCAAGTCCGAAGATGAATCACTTTCAACACAGGATCCTGTAGTATGAAGCACAATGATAACAATCAGAAAATTACAATATTTTATATTATCTCAACATGAAACAGCTGTTATGTAGCTAAGGTTAACGTGATATTTTCGAGCACAAAATTTAAGTGGTTTTAATCTTTATTTTGTGAATTTAAAGTTTGTTTCATGTTTTTACAAAAGTTTTACTATCAATCTATTCAAATTTAAAATGTACTGTTTTATTCTAATCTATTTTATCAGATTGTGTACGTTCTGTGTACAGTAAATTGTTCCAGTTCTAATCGTAAATTGTTGCATTACGTGACTAGTGCAAAATGTTCCCATGGAACGCCATTTCAAAATCGTTGGTTCAAGCTTTTGGCGCGCACATATAAAGTTAATTTACACTAAAATGTGTCGTTTACTAGCTGCGTGAATGAAGAAAGGCTGTTTTACAAACTTACCGTCTAGAAAAAAATTTACAAACTAAAATTTTCTATAGAGAAAGATTCATTTAATGAATGGTTATCAAACATTATATTGTTGGTTATGTATTCTATGGCTATGCTATGGTAAACAAACAAACAATCAGCGCATGCGCAGATAAGCAAGCAGACTACAATCATCGACCAATGAGAGCTCAGATAGTTGGAACTGTACCAGGTCGGACAATTTACCACGCTTCGACTGACCTGTGGGGCAGAATTCTGGAACTGGAACTGGTATCTGGTACAGAATCTGTCAAAACTCTTCCCATGAAACGCGGAACTTTTTACCTGGTAAATTGTGAATCGGACAATTTACCACATTCCATGTACACAGAACGGGCCATTGTGATTTGGTGTAGAAAATTGAAATGGACATAACCTGTGTATAATATTTGGACAATTTGAAACTAAATTAGGAAATTGAAAAAGTTTTGGGCAATAGCCTGTTTTTTCTTGGTGTAAGTGTACGTCTAGTGCCAAAATACCTGTCATGAAATTTTTGGTTGGGATCGATTTAGTATGTGTTTTGAGCACAAAATCACAAAAATTAAACGGCGGTCACTATTGTTTTTAAAATAAACTAAGTTCAAAGTGGCACAATTTTACATGCATTTAACCTATAAGTAGCAGCCATTTTAATTATCGAAATCATCAAATTGTGATATTCCTAATCTAAGTTTTCCTAACCTAAAGCTTTTCCTAACCTAAGCTTTTCCTAACCTTAGCTTTCCTAACTATAATATATTAGAGGTGTTTGAAATGTCCTGAACAAAGTGAGGTTAGTAAAACTAAATTATTTTTAAAAAAATTATGATGAGTCGCCGCCGTTTATTTCTTGTGATTTTGTGTTAAAAATGACATACTAAATCGATTCCAACCAAAAATTTGATGACAGGTATTTTGGCACTGGACGTACGCTTTAGCCTATTTCTTTTCCGATCATTGTATTAAATAAAAAAATAAATAATAGTTATTTGTATATCTAGAGTGAAAAGTGCTGTTTTTTCTCCCTGAGGGAAGCCGAGTGCAACAATTTTCCTGAGGGAGAAAAAACATTTTTCACTCGTGATATACACAACATTTTTATAAAAACTGCTAATAAAATAATTTTTAAAAACGTATGTGACCAAACAATGTGTTACAACATAATCTAAAAAGTAAACAGAAACAGCTGGCTTGTAATCACAGTTCTCCTCCGACAGCACTATCTGTCGGCTAAAGTTGTAACAACAATGACAGCCAAAACTACAGCTATGATGAAGTTCCCGTTTCAAATTTGATTAGTTAATAAGTAATATTCGTTGGCTGATATTTTGGATAACATGGAATAAAAGAAAAAAATATATACATTTTTTAGTATAGTGATATGAAGTTTGTAATAATAATTTCAGCATACAAACATAAATTTTATAGATCGATCAAATGTCTGGTTGAGGTATTGAATTTAGTTGGTTTAATGACTACTCTATATGCTTCCTCATCTGAGCTTAGACCTTCTGACCTATTCCAAATGTAAGTGTTTAAAATAGGGATGCTTCCCATGTTATTTAAATGGAGTCACTTTTACTCCCTAGGGAGTTTTTCTGTTTTTTAGTACCGAGAGCGAAAAAGTGACACTTTAGTATCATGTTTCAGGGAGTAAAGTAAGTACTTTTGACAGTAGGTGGAGGAAAACAAAATTTTATTGTCGAAAAGCCTTTACAGCATAGACAACGTCAATATATAACATAACAACGATAAGTTCAAGTCACACACTTCTACAGTAGTATAACACAATGCTCATGTAATGATGGTTAATATTAACAAATAGAATAACAACAACAATATTTACATTTGGACGTTTCTACTATAGTATCACAGTTGAGTGATGAAGAGAAGTTGAATTTAGATAACAAGATAATCAGACTAACCAACACTTATAGACAGGTACTAATTATTTACTAACATATATTTACTAGGCACTCATCGAATTCAGTCAATTTATAAAACGGGTTTAATACTAGCCAACTATATATCTTTTGTTTAAATATCTTTTGTGACACATTATGTAAATGGGAAGGCAGTTTGTTGAACAGTTTTTGTCCTGTGATCTCAAAACTATTAAAAGATTTTGTCAGTCTTTGGTGCTGTATATCAATGCGATTTCTGTACCTAGTGTTAATTGAATGAACATCACTTCTTAACTGCAGAAAGGATAGGTTCTTATGGGTGTAAATGAGGACATAATATACATACAAGTTTATCACAGTTGGAATTTTTTGATTAATGAATTTATATTTGTTTGTGCTAACCTGATAAATAAATGAATAAATACATATATGAGTAGGCCTACATAGAAATATAACTGGGGAATCATTGTCTCAGTATAAGAATAGAAACCCCAAGATAAACTATACATTATAAAGGCATAATTTTTATTATTTAAAATGAAAATTTAATAATTTATTTACTTTTAAATATTGAGAATGCGTTAAAAACTGTTCCAAATTATCCAGTGGAACGCTTGCTTTTCTTAATTCTAAGATTTACGATACACGAATTAATTTCATCTCGAGTAATGGTAGGTCATTATGAACATGACATCTAAAATGATTTTGGATTTTATTAGTAAATGAATACTAACAGCATCTCGTAATAATTCATTTCATCTAAATGATTGGATAGGTTGGTACGTATTTCTGGCACAGACAAGAGATATTCGATCATCAAGTATCCTAAATAGTACTCTCATAATTCTAACAGCATCTCATAATTCATTTCATCTCATGGGTTGGATGCACGTATTTCTAGTACAGACAGGAGATACTTAATTATCTACCAGCACGTATTCTAACCAGCACTCTCAAAAAGTACCAATTAATTCAATAAGGAGATCCGGGTGTTGCTTGAATCATGGAATTAATAATTGGACATGTTACTAAACAATATAACTCATGCTGAAGTTATTGAAATATTAAGCTTTGTAAGTTCTAAATAGTGTGTTTGTCTTTCTGGTCTCCAAGTGTCTTTAAAAGTTTGTACTTTTCCAATTGTTTCAATTCATTTTAGCCGTATTATTTTTTATTAAAATATGTTTCTTGTTTATTTTGGATTGTAAAATGGAGTGTGTAATTGGAAAATGTGAAAGTGACACATAACCTAGCGCTACATTTGTAGCGACTGTTGTATGAATTAGAATTGAAACTGTTTTGGGCAAGCTACCGCAACTTGTGTAATATTCTAAATGATTGAATAAATACATGAATAAAAGATGTTTATAGCCATTTTCAATTTAAAATAAACTAGTTTTTAACATTATCTCCAATGATTGCGGACAATCGTAGCTAGATATAATAGAATATATATTATTGTAACAGCTTCTGAGGTTAGATATCTGAATCTGAGATAGAATCAGTATAGATATCAGTACGTAATAAATGGAAGTTATTCTTACCAGAGTCTTCACATTCAGATAGAGGCGAGGATCCTTTGGCTACTCGGTTCTCTTCGACGGGCAAATGTCTCAGTTCGTCGAGAGCTTTGGAGGCAGCGTCGTGGCGGGCCGCCTGTACAGTTATGCCTTCGCCCTCAAACGTTCGCTCGCCAACTTTCACGCTCACACGGAAACTGGTCGCGCCATTCCTTCCAAACGCCCTCTGCCACAAAATAATTGATTAATTCATGTATTCAACATTATAATCAACAAATCGTTGCAATGATTGAGAGAAACAAGAAGCACAGCCCAAATCTCAAACTCTTCAAAATAAAGTTGTTTCTAATTCTAGAGAAATTGGTGAGAAAAGTGAACAGGTTGGTTGAAATTAGGGATGTCAATCCCGGGATCCCGGGATCCCGGTCCATTTTTGATACCTAACAATCCCGGGATTTTTCAGCGTCAATCCCGGGATTTTCGGGATTGTAAACCTGAAAAAGTGAATCATATTTTTCCAAAAAACAATTCAATATTGAATTCGTTTAGATGAATATGAGTTTTTATAACTAATTTATTGTTCTAAGTGTTTGACTAATCAATTCTACAGGCACAGCCTACAGTTTCATATACATAATATTGATTGTATACTGTACTCTTTATTGGCTTAATAGAATTCGCATTATCAGTTCGCATGATTGGCAGAATGGTTGTTGTCTCTAAACTTGTTTACACAGCACCACAATTACCAGTCTAGACGGTGCAATATTTGCAATAGTGCTGATGGCATTTCCTTGAAATGCATTCCGAACTTTGAAAAGACTTCAGAAATCAGAAATAAAAAAGCACTAAACGATTCACTCTCTGTCTAATTATTCCTCTCCTCTTCTCTTCCTCTATTATAAGTAGAATATCCAGTTCAAGTAAATATTTTAGTTTGCTCTTCGAAATTTCATTTAGTAGTGTAGTGGCAGCTTTCGCGTTGTTTGGTCGGTATGGCGTTATGGTCTTACAAAAAGTATTCTATTTTATTATTAATATTATTAATCCAAGTGATATTAATTCACTTTACAGTATTTGACGTAATTAAAGTGTGAGCTCTATCCCGTCCTGATGTAGGATAGAAATGCTCTTGTTTTACATAAAAAAGACTCTGATGAGTTATCTTGCTTTCCTCAGTTTTCACTATCATCTAGGATACAGCAAATTTAAGGTAGGACATGGAATATAACAGTTGCTCCTAATCTTGAAAACATTTATAGAAATAGAATGTTCAATTTTAATATTATTCCCAAGTTTTTTTTTTCATTTTAATGATAGCCTCTCCCTCTTTAATCGGCCCTTTTTCATCTACACACACTGTTACTGAACATGTAATTGAGGAGGAACAATTGGTAAAAAATGAATTAAACTGATTTTCGCCAATCCCGGGATCAGTCCCGGGATCCCGGGATTGATATTGGATAATCCCGAAATACCGGGATTGGAAATCAGTCCCGGGATTGACATCCCTAGTTGAAATGCATCAATGTAGCCTAAAGATGAACATACTGAGATTATCATAAGACAAAACAGATTGTGACTTTATCAATTTTCAACACAAAAACAGCTACCCATCAGGAATCCAAGATTTATGCATTTGATAGCATAGATTATGCATAGATTATGCATTTTTTGTTGTTTGAATATGAATTGAATTTGTATGTTTTGTTAATGTTAAGGAAGCACGTTTGGGGTTTACCTGTTGCTTCCTTCAGAAATTGTAACTAAATCGATAAAAAGTAGAAATATACATAAATAAGTGGATACCTAAATAAATAAACATTAGCATTGTCAGAGTGTGAATCCAGTATAAACAGGAATATATTGACATTAAAAAAAACAAAAACACTTTTCAGCAATATCACAGTAATTAGAGATTAACAAAAGATAAATTTGATTTGATCAACAATGTTAGGCTTCCTTTTCTCAATGTATAATATCCATATTCATATTTCAGGGAGCTTGGAGAATTCTAGAAAATGTTGCACGGACGTGAATCAAGGTTGATAAACAATAATTTCAGGTTGATGAGATTGCACCTCTAATTGCATCAATGTAGCATTCAAGTTCCAAAAGATGAATCAGTTGAATAACGTTCTACTTAGTTGAATATTTACTTACTTCCTCTATCGATTTAACCTTCAATCTTTATTGACTTGAAAAGCATGACGATCATAACATTTATTTCTAGACTATCTATTGAGCTACAGTACAAAAATAGTGAAAATGAATGGCCAGTAGAGGGCTTACCTGATTGTAGAATCCTCTATTATCATAAGGGTACTGATTGAAGCGGGCATCCGGAGCTGGTTCAATGATTGTGTAGACAGTCGGTTCCCCTCTCCTCATCGCTAACGCATTCAACTCTACCGTCGGCGTTATATTACCTGAAACACATAATCAAGACATTCATTTTGAAGTATGAAGGTACTAAAAGCTAGAATGCATGTTTTCAACTGATTTTAATTCTAAAAACATTGAATTGGGAACACATGACCAGTTCCTGTAACAATTGGTACGGTACACCATCTTCTGTGAAAACTCACTCCCAATAATCATTAAAACACCAAATAAAATAGCTGACCTATGAAGGCGAGTTGTATTAGCTCCGTTGGAAGCATCCTGCCACAGAGTGTCACGTTTGAAAGAAGACATCCAACAAGTCATTTTGATCAATGAATCTACTAATCAATTATTAATAAATTAAATTGAAAATATTATTTTCTTTTTGTCTCAGAGTTGATTTCAGTTCAACCATATCTAAACTGCAAGTGTAGCAGTTTTCCTTCAACATGGCTAGGACAACACAACTCAAATGGTAAGAAACCAACCAAACTGAATGTTGTTCACAAAAATAGACCGTAATTTAAAGCAATTTTCAAGTACGATCTAACCTGCCTAGTTGCCTATAGTGAGGTCCACGTTATAATGACAGTGGATAAAGATAGAAGAATAGCGATGCCGATTCGCTGCATTATTTAATTATATTTCTACACTGTCAAAAACATAATTGGTATCGTTGTGGACCTAGAAAAGGATAGTACCACCGGCTTTGTCGAATGATAGACAAGGATAGCAAAACCAAAGTTGATCAAATACTGTCATTATAACGTGGACCTCACTATAGCAACCAATAGCAAAAGCCGTAACCTACAATGCATTGAAACTTAACGAAACTTCATTTTAAACTGGATTAATAAATTCATATCAAATCACGTTTGTTATAATGTGTTTTAGTTGCAGCCACTAGTTCAGTTCAGTTGCATTCAATTCAGTTGAAGCTTTCACAGTGCAAACGGCCCTAAGTCGGTTTCATCATAACAACAATTTCAATAACCTTCATAACTCAAGGGAAACAAACACATTTTTCATTCTAATCAAGTTAATATGAATATTTCACGGTTGATTTATCTAAATTCAAAAAGTTCCTATTAAGAATCGTTGATGGACATTGGTCTTGATTTAGTTAGTTGTACTGACCCTTTAAAAAGTTCATAGCATAGACCTATGTGTGAGACTGGTTGATTGGAGGTGTACTGACCCTTGGTGAGCCTGGACTTGAATGCCTTGGGCGGCGGATGGTCGTACTTGGTGAGTTTGAGTGCATTGCTTGCAGCGGCGTGCTGCGCCTTCTTCATGCTGGCTCCGTCGGCCGCATACTCCTCTTCGCCCAGCTTCAGCGTCACCATGAACCGCTTCTGGTGCGGCGGGCCCTGTTCGTCCGTCAGTCGGTACTGGTGTGAAATCTACATAAACAACACAATCAATCAATCTCTTTCTTCAAAACATACATAAAAATTTACATGAATGCGTCTTTCTTTATTTATTATTTTCAACAAAATAATAAAATAAATAAAAGTAAAAAGAAATACATCAACAATAGATAGTCTTAAATACATATTGAGTTGGCACTATAATATTCTTCATAACGATTGAATGAAAAAGACTAAGAAATTGTCAAAAAACCACTGATTTATTGATAATTATTAGAAAGACCGGTTTCGGTTATTAAACCATGGTGAATAATTACACGAATGGTGTAATAACCGAAACCGGTCTTTCTAATTATCAATAAATCAGTGGTTTTTTGACAATTTCTTAGTCTTTTTCATTCAATATGAATAATTACTACAATATCAACTTCTCAACTACACAAAAAAAACAAAATTCTTCATAACTGTACAATTCCAATTCCACAATATACTTTTTCAGTTTGTTTTTAAACCTTGTAATATTATCTTTTTTATGATTAATACTAGTAGGAAAAAATCCATTTCCATTCAAAAGCTCACATTCACTTCATGAAGATCCAGTTGATCAGGAACCAGCCTTGGTAGACAAATTCAATACAACACAAGAAAATCCTTCAAACGATCAATTTCGATTCAAAGGGTGACATTCATTTTAAAATTCAGTTGATCAATAATCAGCCCAGGTAGGACACTTCGGTACGTCCAGTTTTCAGTACATCAAGTTATTGATGCTTTCAGAAAGACCTGTGGATTTTTCGAGAGATAGGGACTTGTCGAACTGAAAACTTGACGAGCTGATGTAATCCCATTCAAAAGATACGGCCGATAAAGTCTGCTGTAGGCTAATAGACACTCATCTATTCATATCTACGCTGGGGATTGTTCGGTTCGAACGGAAACAGTCGACGCTAGTCTGACAGATCAAATTAGGAAATGCATTAAATTAAATAAGCTATATGGGATGAAATAATAAATTACAAACAACTTCTAAATATACTTAAACAATATTGGATATTGTTAACAATTTCAGATGAATATTCGACTCTTATTTAGATGGGTAACCTCAACAGGATTTCATTCCGAATTGTTATTATTGCGATGGGGTATTTTTAAAATAATAAATGCCATCAAGATCCATTTCAGTAATTTTAAATAATACAATTATTTTAAAGCCTAACCTATCAGACATCAAATTTGTATTGTTCTACTTGAATAAAGAATATGAATATGCGAATACCTAGTTTTCAGAGATATTAAATTTGCCTACTGCTAATTATGAAGATTTCAGTACTACGATAATAGGTATTGTACTACCTATTATTGTAGTTTTCAAGTTCTAGTACTACAACCAAAGAGCTACACGTATCAATTTTTACATGAATATATAAAATATAATAATTATTATGAATGAAATGGGATGTAATAAATAATATAGAGTTGAAACCACAATATTGATTCATGAGCATCATGTACGTAGAATATGAACTGAAAAATGTTTCACGAAAATAGTAAATTTACCTTGTTGTACATGGCAAGTTCATTGACCAAGCACATGGGTGTTTTGTCTTTGAAGTTTGCCGTATAATTGGAAGCTTCAAGTGATTCTTTTTCCTGGGTCTCTGCAGACGAAGGACACTGATCTCCACCAGCTAGAGCAAAAATCACAGCTTATTATTCATACTAATCTTATACTGATATTAAAGAGAATCTTCCACTTTGATAGTACAAAAATGTCTTCTTGAAAATAAACAGTAGCTACGTACATTAATAGATAGAAACAGGAATGATAGATTATAGAAATATAGCATAACCTTGAGATCATACATATTATTAAATAAAAATTAATAGACAGAAATAGAATTTTATTGAATAATGACAATTTCTTAGTCTTTTTATTTAATGATAATTTTATTAGGTTCAAAAATGGCCAGAAATCCTGTGATGAATGTTTTTTACGAAAAATTAAGAAGATGAATCAGAGGAACAACAGATAATAGTATTTACATTATAATTATAATTATTGGATTTTTATCTAGGTTGAACGTTCTAATTGTAGTAGGCTATATTTCGTTTATGTGAGTTAAATCTTTAAAACATTTTATTTTCTAAAAATGTGAAAAAATCTTCAATTTTAATCATTTGCTGCTTGATGAAGAAACAATAAATTCGTTGCATAGAAACTGTCTGACTATATCAATTTGATGATGCGCATGAGCATTAAAGAGCATCAAGCCCCAAGGTCAGGTTGTTTTGAATTAAAATGCAAACATGATTATTCAAATACTTATACTTGAATGAGAGCAATTATACGATTTTGGAAACTTTTTTTTTGAAAAGTACACACCCTATCAAAGCTACTTTTGAAAGATAGAACAATATAGAAAATGATTGTAATTGTTAGTCGATGGAGGAATGAGCCAAAAACCCTTCGAACTATTCATAAATTTGTTGTAACGGGAAAAGAATTGTTTCCGATAGTTGTCAAATGTGAATAACATTAAAGTACTAATGTGGAATTCAAAGTTAGTTTAATTAGGAATATAACTTTTTATTGGGGTGTTCCTCTTTGATTTTGATGAGTGCAAATAAAAAAAAACTCATGATTAAAGCATGCTAAGCAAACATTCATAGTTGAGGCGGAAACAAGCAGAAAGAGAACATCTGAGAATAATACTTACAAGACACAGCTGGCTTGCGACCAATAGTTTTATTAGAGGTCATTTCGGCTTAAACAACCTGAAACAATACAGTTATTATTAAGCACTTGAAACAGTAATATAAGAAATTATCTCAATGGTATCACACTTTATTGATTTCAAGCAGTAGTAACTATACTGATTTTAATAGACCCAGACTGGAAATAAAATTCAAATTCGACTACATCATGAATAACAATTTTTTATTCTAGCACTCGAGCTGTGTACTTCAAAAAGCAAACTATATAAAACCTTAGTAGGCCTATCAAACGTATAACATTATAAATTCAATTTACTGCCTTATTTGATATTCTAATTTAATCTCAGGAGTGCATATTGCAACCGAAAGAGACACAAGGTAAATGATATGAGTCTTTTTAATAAAACACTTTGTACCTTATGAGCATTGAAAATATCTATAAATTTGACATGTATTGTGCATAGGTAGTGCATTAAATGTTTTATCATTGAATAATCATCATACATTTTAAATAATTGATAATACGAACAAAAAAAATAATGCTAATTAAGAAATTTGCAGAAATAAGGACTGAAAATACATAAAATTGCTTTTATATGTTCTCAATTCAAACACGTTTGGTTATTTTATGATTGAGTGTTCAACGTATGAAAGAAATACTAAGTTGCGAAAAGAACTTAATACTAGAACAAGTAAGTCGCGGTGGAGATCGATGCCACTAAACAGCTGTACAATGATAAAAACATTTGCAGCCATTGATATAGATATAAAAGATATAGAAGTTCAATAGGGAGCTGAAAATTTCATATCGGCCTGACAGTTCTATTTGTACCCTCAAGCCAGTTATAGGCCTACCACTAGCTCCGTAAACAAAGCCATAGTGCATTCTGGTGACGTCAGCACAGGTAGGGCTACTCACCACCTCCTACACCAATAAAAACACTAACTCACATTTTTTGTTGATTTCAGCTGATCTATATCAGCCACGGTAGTGTTTTTGTTGGTGAAGGAGGTGGTGAGCCCTAACTGTGCTGACGTCACTAGAATGCACTATGGCTTTGTTTATGGAGGTAGAGGTTATAGTCCAGTCAAATGGTCGTTTTTCAGGAAACAGCCCCGAAAGAATTTATCTCGACGGTTCTATATGTATTTTTGGGCGCTGAATTCGAATCCGAAATTTGCTGACATGCCAGAAGGCGGCTTCACCCCCAAAATTTCGGACTTTTTTTCGAATTTCTCATTTAATCTCGTTGAAGCCTTCAAGGGTTCAAAGTTTACAATAAATTTTGATGGTAAAGATTTTTATATTGAATTGCATCATGAGTTGCAATACCTACATTACTCATAATAGAAAGTATGGTTTATCAATAAAAAGCATCCTTGAGTCAGATCTAAAAAATTGCAAATAGCCTAGTTTTTATTGGTTACTTTGCGAAATTTCCAAGTAAATAAAATCCTTGATGAGAATAAAAGTGAATACAGTATACTTAATACGCGGTCAGAGAGTTATATTGCAATGTTATTTTTGAATAATATCTAAAAAAAGTGAACACAAAATTCTGGTTTTCATACAAATGCTCCAACAAGATAAAAAAATGAAGGTTAGGTTTTCAATGTATCTAACTACCATAAACAAAAAGCCTTCTCTCAATAAAACAATTTGCAAAAAGCATAAAATCGTGCTCGAAAGTTTGAACAAATAGTTGATGATAAATTTAATAAAATAAAATAAGCTTTAAAACAAAAGAATCCTAGCCTACCTGTTCCAGGTAATCTGTAGGCCTATATAAAACAAGCTTGAAACACATCGGTACGTCAATCACTAAACATTATTCTAAACAAAGTTATCTTGCAAGTCCTAAAACCTTGAATAAACTTGAAAAAATGAAATTGCACCCACACAGCACCCACTGAGTTCATCCACCAGATCGGGGGAACATCTACTGTTCAATGGGAGAGCCGATCGACTGTAAACAGAGATGGCCTTCTCAAAGCAGGAGCTGCTGAAGGGTCCTGCAAAACTGAAGAGGGGGAGACGTAGAAAAGGATGAATAGTCAAACATAAGGATCCAAAACAAGGGACCTAGGGCTGGCTGACAGCGAAAAGCGAAAGGGTTGAAGGACCGGTTCTGGAATACTGAGCACATTATTTATCATTTCTACAAACCTCTTTAAACTATCTTCTTCACTTCAACCTTTTCAGAATGCAGATATTCCGGTTACTGTTGAGATGAAAAAGAGTATTCGCTGAGGGAGGATTCCCTTTATGAGTCGGCAAACAATAAAGAAAGGATCGAACGCACAAATATCAGACGTTCAGACGGCCATCTTCTTTTTTCAGCCATTTTTCTCTTCTGTCACCTCTTGTTCTTTTGCATTAGCATTGGTACTGCCAACCTGTTTACATTATGTTTGGAGAAAGCTTTGAATTCTGGACCGGACACTATTATCAAGTAGAAATATTCTTGGATTCAAAATTTGTGATAATTATGACGTCGAATTATTATTTTGAGAAAATTTAATTCAATTTTTGACTATATGTACCGTATTCACTGTTCCAAAACTTTTGATAAGTAAGGTTACTACTACTGTACGTGCTTCACTTTAACTCAAATTCAAATTTGTTTTGGATTATAAAGTAAAATTACAAAGTAAATAGTTTACAGCACTTCATAATTTAAAATTTCAGATTATGATAACATTCTAGTTTCATAAATAATTAATTCCTTCTATTATAATGAAAATACAAAAAATAGTTCAAAATCACAAATGAAATGAAAGTAGGTGTACGTTGAAAATGTACCATACCTACAATTCCGCAAAGAATCAAAAAATACTAATCCACCATACTCATAAGAAGAAGTAGAAGAAGATCCTGTCGAAACTGTACAAACATGAAGATGATTATTGAATTGTGCAGAATGCAAGTAACACATTCTGTAGCACAAGCAGCCACAGCACTGGTTGAAAAACTTTAGACCTAGGTATTATAGCTGAGGTAGCTCAGCTTGCAGCAGCGAAGGGGACGATTTTTTCTGAAACACCCTACCTATAAACTGTAATAGTATATTTCGCACCTAGGGCCGAAAATGGGACTTTTCTGGCTCGAAATCGGTTTTCAAGTCCGAGGCCGTAGGCCGAGGACTAGAAAAGATTGAGAGCCGGAAAAAACATTTTTGCCCATGGTGAGAACGTTATTTTTTGCCACACAGGAAAATAAACAATATATTATATGAGAATAATTGTCTATTATAAGCACTTCCGAAAGCAAAAGTGGAAGGTCATAGCTCTAGCAAATCTGAGGTAATCTGAATATCAAGAAATTGTCCAAGTATTTCTATTTTTTATTCTGATTTGTCTAAATAACCTAAAAGATTATGTTCAATTATATGTAAGAGGTTGAGTTTATACTTTTTATTCTTCCAAATGACAATAAGATGATATTATTATAAATGTTTTGATTATTGAATGATAAACACAAAGAATGAAAAGTTTTTGATCAGCTGTTTTAGCACACTTGAAATTTGGCCAATCTGAATGTCAATGGAAAGTTTTTGATCAGCTGTTTTAGCACACTTGAAATTTGGCCAATCTGAATGTCAATGCAAGTTTAGGTTAGAAGTTCTATCCTACTCTGAAAATAGAATTATTTGAATAGTTTATAATATATATCTTATCTGTATTTTATTCATCCAAATAAAATGATAGTATATTATTACAGAATACTTTATTGAATTCTAAAAGCATAAAATGATTCCGTTTATCCACCATGTTCCATGATAAACGCTGTACTAGGAGGTTTGAGGTTAGATTCTATTATACTCTGAAAATTGAATTTGAATAGTTTATAATATCTCATTATTTGTATTTCATTCATCCAAATAAAATGATAGTATCTTATTGCAAAAACTTTATTCAATTCTAGAAGCATTAACTGATTCCGTTTCATAAACTATTTTGTAAACACGTTCACATCAAATCAGAATCAGCTGACTTCAAGGTTATTTTACAGCCCTAGGGCCGTAAAAATTTTACCGGCCTGGTCAGAAAACAATCACTTTCGGCCTCCATATGACGCACGTAAACCAGCTCATTACATCCAAGTGGGGCGAAATAGTTATTTGTATATCTAGAGTGAAAAGTACGACTTTTTCTCCCTGAGGGAAAAGTTTGAAGCCCGAGGCGAAGCCGAGGGCAACAATTTTCCTGAGGGAGAAAAAGTATTTTTCACTCGTGATGTACACAAAATTTTTCCTCCATCTACATTTTTTATAGAAACTGCAAATAAAATCATTTTAATAACTTACGTATTGGTGACAATGTTTCCTAACAACATAACCTAAAATCTAAAACCTAAAAACTGGCCGTCTGATTGGCACTGCCGATTGCGCTATCTACCGGCTAAAGTTGTAACTTTAAATTATATCAGCTGGGTGTTTACCAAAAATGGCTGACTCTAGATCACGCGGTTCAGATTTGAATTGCAGATCAAAAATATTTGTTGGCTGGTATTTTGAATAGAATAAGATATTTTAAAAATTGTATAAATTTTTATCGTCTACTAATATTAAGAATATAATATAATAATTCATGAGTTGATCAAATTTCTGGTTGTGGTATTGAATTCAGTTGACTCAATGACAGACACCTCTATTATGCTTTCTCATCTGAGCTTAGACCTTCTAACCTATTACAATGTAGGTTTCAGAATAGAGATGCTCCCCATGTTATTTAAATGGAGTCACTTTTACTCCCTAGGGAGTTTTTCTGTTTTTTACTACCGAGAGCGAAAAAGTGACACTTTAGTATTAGGTTTCAGGGAGTAAAGTAAGTACTTTAGACAGTAGGTGGAGGAAAAAGCAATTTAAGTCAGCTGATAAACTTCAAAATGGTCTGAACACCAGTTCACAGTGATGTTTGAAGCTTTAGCGGTGGGGAAAAAAGGGGAAAAAATTTACCTTTACCACCAATGCAATATGTTGCAGTTGTTACTCTGTTATTTTTCGCTTGTTGCAAAATTAAGTTTGATCATCATAGAATTCCTGGTCCTGGTTTCATCATAGTTGTTGCTTCGTTGTTTAAAGTAGTTTTTCTTATATTATTGATAATTAGTTTAGTTTTATTAAAAGTGTTGTATATATAAATTTTAATTTCATATTAGTTTTATTCCAGTAAGGTAAGTTCTCAATATAATATTATATATAATCTATTATTCTCTATAAGCCGTCGGTCCTATAAATTTGTCACAAGAATAAAACTTCCACAATTTATATAATCATTTGTATCTTTTAGAAATTAATGAATTCTCATTCTCTGTTATTTGAAAAATCCACTGTCTTCAAATTTAAAGTATGGAATTCAATAAAAATAATTAAAGTTAGTGAATGAAATAGTATATTTCGCTCCTAGGACCGAAAATTGTTTTCAAGTCCTAGGCCGTAGGACTTGCTAATGCTAATGCTAATGCCTTTCTGATCTGTAAACTTTTTCTTTCTTGCAATTCATTAAAAAAATGAAGTTTAATAATTCACAAATATTATACTATAATGAAATAATTTGATATAGTAATAGTTCAATCATTGAATGTGATAAGAATTTTACTTAATTCTCAAGTTTTGGAATGAATTGAATGCTGAAAGCTGTAAATGAACTGTGAACTAAAATTTGAACAAGAATTGCTATTAAACATATTTTTCATATCAAATAGATTTTTATTTTTTTAGATTTTAAAGTTATTATGTACAATTACTCAATTTTTGGTAATTAAGTTATATGAGAATGGGAATATTTATGAGAATGGGAATTTGTGGAGATTGTGTATTCAAGCCACATTGTGACACTTCCTTTGTAGCAGCCATTTTGAACCAGTTGGCTTTAGACCAGTATGCTGCACGCCAGATGTATTATACCAGAAACCAGATGTTATGCAAAACAGATGACATAAATCAGTTATAATATTTAATAGTTTGTTGATTGGAATTCACTCTATCCTACATGTTTTAATAGAGATTACACACGTTGAGTATTAATCTTTGAGACTCATTTATTTCTAATATTCTACATTCATAATATATATCTTATCTTTATTTCATTCATCCAAATAAAATGATAGTGTCTTATTGCAGAATACTTATTCAATTCTATAAGCATAAACTGATTCCGTTTCATAAACTATTTTGTAAACACGTTCACATCAAATCAGAATCAGCTGACTTCAAGGTTATTTTACAGCCCTAGGGCCGTAAAAATTACCGGCCTGGTCGGAAAACAATCATTTTCGGCCTCCTTATGACACATGAAAACCAGCTCATTACATCCAAGTGGGGCGAAAAAAGTATTTTCTCCTCAAGAGGTATTTTTATATTTGCATATGATTATATATTTGGCTGATTAATTCTCCTTTCTATAACTTCTAAGAGCACCTGAAGATGTTGATGTTAATCTTTGGAAAATTGGAATTTAATAAAAAAAACCAAACAATCTACCAATTTTTGATTTGAAATACACCATGTTTGGTTTTTCGTATGGCGTATATCTTACAGTACCTCTATTATACGCTCATATGGTCCGCCGCAAAGTAGACCCATGCTAATCCACGAAAAGCAACCCACGCCGTGGGATGTTTTGTATATAGAACCATTGATATAGAATTATTCATAATCAATCAGCTGACAAGTGGATTATTCATTGCATGTATTACACAGATGTCTGGAGAAGCCTAGCAATGGTTTACAAAACATCCCACGCCGTGGGTTGCTTTTCATTGATTAGCATGGGTCTACTTTGTGACGGGCCTATAGTTGGGCCTAGTCAACTATGACCTATAACTGAAGACGCGATCGATCTATCCAGGAATGCCTGGTCATTGGAAATAAATGCTGAAAATTTAAAATAGTCTAAAGCATTGATTTTATTATAAAAAATGATATAGATAGTCAATTTCGAATAAAATAGCAAACCAGTTACTTGAGATGAGTTACAACTCAAGAGAAATGGTGCCACAACAGAAACTAGTATCTCAAAATGTTTTTATAAAAGTTTGGTTTAGAAAATGTAATGTTGGCTCTATTTCTAAACTCATTTTGGTTCTTTTAAAATGTCAAAAGTAAATCAGTTTTTGCTTTTATTTTTATACAATTTAAAAGCATCCAGAATATATTTTTAGGGAAAATGGTATTATTTTCATTCAATGAAGACTAGTGCAGTGGTCTCTTTGATGACGCCAAAAAATATAGGCCTATAATATATTCATGATTATTAAACAAGAATCCAAAATCTACACCTGTTTAGATGATCGATACTCTACTGCAATTCTAAAATTGTAATAATTGATATTATGATAATTTCAAACTTACGTTTGATGAGCGGAAAGGAAGAACAGAACAGAAGTCAGCAGGGCTTGCAGTATCCTGGAGCACTGTACACTTGAACCAGAACTCTGTCTCTCTCTGGCTCAGCTGGCGAGCTGGTTCTACCGAAGTTTCTTTCTTCGCCACAAGAAAGAAAGAAAAGCAAGAGCGCTGATGAATCCCCACTACAACTGGCCCACGCATGCGCAGTAGGTACCATACAACTTCCACTTACACAGCAAGGGTGATTCCTATATGCAAGGAACAACACTTTGATAAGAATAGTACAGAATAGAGAATGATTCATAGAATAGAACTGGTTTGTGTATCTAGAGGAGCATGCTAGTAATACCACGGAGTAAAGAAAAAGAACTACTGTATTGTGTTGCCAGATTCTGTACTTATAGGCCTACCCATTAGATACGGAGCATCTAAAGATACGGAGCAAATTAAGATACGGAGCAGTGTGGTTTTGCTACATACTAGCAATGTGGATACAATCTCTGAAAGTATGTCTTGATTCTTGATTCGCTTCTCACTTCTCACTCTCACACTACCATCCCCGCTCCCTTCAGCCATACAGTGTTGCCAGATTCACTCATCACAACCCTACCAACCCCGCTCCCTTCAGCCCTACAGTGTTGCCAGATTCACTCATCACATAAAAAACGTATGGCTGTTTCCTGTTTTCCCTCCAAGTTTTGTAATGCAGTAGATCCTTCATCTTGGACTTGGACTCTCTCACACGCTCAGAGAGAGAGAGAGAGAGAGAGAGAGAGAGAGAGTGAGAGAGAATGATTCAGATTCAGTTTTCTTTATTCATGTGTTTAACAATACAAAATTCAACTTACGTTCTAGCGTTAAAAATAAATACCAGTAGCAGTAGAATAACATGGTGAATCATATAAAACTAATGAGTTCTACAATAATATTGAGCAAGAAAAATGATAGAATATGTGACACTTAGGTACTTCTGTAATGTTTTCACATGAAACAGTGAAGTTGGGAACATAAGAAGTCCATTCTCAGAGAGGATATCGAAGACACTCTCCCCTTCAGCACTTAACCGTAGATAAAGAGAGATAGATAGATAGATAGATTTTATTTTACAATTGTTACTAGGCTTGTCGCCTATGGTAACATGGTTACAAAATTACAGTTTTACAAATCTTACAAAAAAAAAAATTACAAATTCTTAAATGATAACACAGCTACATAACATAAATTATTCTATTACATTCTCATAATAATAAGAGATATGATAATACATAGATAATAATTCTATATAACTCTAAAAAAATTAACAAAGAATGTAAGATGCATAATAATACATACAATAAACAAAAATAAAATGCCATTGGATATTATGATTTACAGGTATTAGTAGGTGTCAATCAAACGCTCCAATACTCCAGCAAAACAAGCAAAATAATATTGTTACTGTACAACGATTATTGCAAATTTCCAATAAAATCTGCAAATAGATTGTGGCTAAAAACATATCTATGTATTCCCATTCAACAGAGCAACAAGCCTGGACCTGAACGTACCCAAGGTTGCCGCAAAAATAACATCATTGGGCAGATCGTTCCAAAGTCTTGAGGCCGTGACCGTAAATGAGTTATTATACATAACTGTGCGGTGACGAGGTATCTGAAGGAAGTATTCATGCTGTCTCGTGTTCCTGCTGTGAATACGAGCCAGGAGTGCGAATCTTTCCTTCAAATACTGAGGACCTCTCCCCTTGACAATCAGCTGATAAACAAGACTCAACATGAAGTATTGTCTCCTCTCCTTCAACTTCATCCAATTTAACCTCCTGTAATATGGAGTGATGTGGTCATCTCTTCTCGCATCAAAAATAAACCGAATTGCGTAGTTGAGCGATCGTTGTAATTTCAAATTCAGCTCCTCAGTAATGTCGTTATAAACGATGCTGCAGTAATAGAGATAGAGTGAGAGAGAGAGAGAGTGTGAGTGAGAGATGTTTTCTCTCTTTCATATTAACTTTTCAGAACTATGTAGGAGAAAATAGTTTCTCCTAAAAATTTTCCATCGAAAACTTATTTTCTTTGCCTGATTGAAGTTAGTAGGCCTACATGAAGCAATTGAGAAAAACTATAAATCGCAATGATCTTGTAATAATAGCCTATTCATTACCTCGTGAAAGAATCTCTTTCAAGTAGCCCTTAGTTGAATCTGTAATCAGTTCAACAGATTGATCATTTTTATTCTGATCGTATCGATAAAACGAGATACGCAAAAATTCTGTTAATTCTATCATTTTCATGGACATATCAAAATCCTAGGTACAACTTTTCCAGTTCTCATAACGAAATTAGGACAGTAGCGTAGCCAAGATTTCAAGATTTCTATAGGAACCGTATAAAAATGTAATTACTATCCTGAGAGGGCTAAATGAAATGACTCAATTAAGGTCTCAATCTCAATCAAGACTTCCTTCTTTGATCCTCTTTGGAAGAAGTAGTGTGGCATTGGCATCCAAAGTAGAGTGAATTTTTCCGACCCTCTTTGCTGGAAGTTTGCTTCATTGAAATAAAAACGGATGAACTTAATGACTCCTAATTTCTACTGCTAATTCGCATTTATTATATGTGTTTTAAAGAATAGATTTAACATTTTATGCAATCTCCATTTTCTCATTTACCGTAGTCTATATTCCTACTTGAAATTCTTTTTCTAAAAGACAATGATTAACCATTTATAACGTAGTATACTTGTATCACTTGTAAAGTCAGCCAGTCACTAATCTAATAAGGATAAATAAGCCAATTCGAATGATGGAAGAAAATTTCAAACTCACTCAGTTCATATTTACAATCTCTACTGAGTACTGGAGTAGATCACGACAGGACTTCAAAATGTTGAATAAAAAAATTTCCAACTTCTATCAATATAATTTTATGCAAAAGATTTGTTTGAGACAATAAGGCCTATTTATTATTAATCCCAATTAAATGCTGTAAATTTTCTTTTTTTTTTTTTTTTTTTTTTTTTTTTAGATTACGTCCTAAAGACTCCAGTCATGGAGTATAAGACAAGTCATGTTATTACATAATAATTCTAACACTAAGTAGTTCAACCTAGTTTAGGTTTGAAAGGAATTCTTGTACACTATAAAAAGCTTTATCAACTAAATATTTTTTCATTTGTTTTTTGAAAATCTTCAAATCATCATTACTTTTCAAGATTTAAGGTAGCTTGTTATAAAATTTCCTACCAATATAATCTGGTTTTTGTTCAAATAACCTACTATTGTGACCCATTATATGATAATCTGCTCTGTTTCGCGTATTATACTCATGAACATCTGAATTCTGGATCACACCACTCTTTTTCACATGCATTACAACTTCATATACATACAAAGATGGCACAGTTAATAGACCAAGCTTTTTAAATAAAGGCCTACAAGAGTCTAACCTATTCACTTTCTCTATACATCTGAGTGCCTTCTTTTGAATCTTAAACACTCTGTCCATATTTTGTTGAGATGAATTACCCCATACTAAAATAGCATACCTAATATGAGATAGTATTAGTCCATGGTAAGCAGTTAACAGTAGTTTTTTATCATTCAGCCTAGCAAGCTGCCGCAGGACAAATACCCCAGATGATATCTTATTACATATCCTCTCAATGTAAGGATGCCATGTTAATTTCCTATCCAATAAAATTCCCAAGAATGCTACTTTCTCTTCTTGGTCTAATTCATTTTCATCTACAAACACATTTATTTCTCTATCCTCTACTGAATTATATTTACTTTTGAATTGTAGGAATTGACATTTCTTACTATTTATTGTTAATTGCCTTTGCTTCAAGAATTGGACAATTGACTGTACTCCAGTAAAAGCATTTATTTCTAGACTATCTAATAAATAATTGTTAAAGATAAGCGATGTGTCATCAGCAAACAACAGAGCTCTGTGATCTTTTAACTCTTTTGGTAATTGGTTCACATACAACAGAAACAGTAAGGGACCCAGAATTGAGCCTTGAGGTACTCCAGCCTGGACCTCCAGTTTTTGAGATTTAATTTTTACTATTTCATTCCCATCCACCTTGGTAAGCTCAACACACTGGTTTCTACCTATGAGATATGATTCAAACCATTTTAGTTCTATACCATTCACACCTACAGTTTTTAGTATTTCCAATAATATTCTATGGTTCACACAATCAAAAGCTTTGGATAAATCAAGAAATATTGCGGCTGCCTTCTCACCTGAATCTATTATATCTATTAGTCTTTCAACAAGGGATACTATTGCAGTCTTAGTAGATTTCCCTTTCTGGAACCCATGCTGTTCATCACATATGAAATTAATTTCTTCCAGGTGCATCAATAACCTATTTAAAACTACTCTTTCAAAAATTTTACTTATTACATTTAGAATACTAATGGGTCTATAATTTTCAACTCTTTCAGAATCACCGCTCTTGAAAATTGGCAAAATTTTTCCTTGTTTCAGATCATCAGGGAAAATACCCTGCTCTAGTGAAGTATTAAGGAGATGCAATAAAGGGTCCAGTAATTCATTTTCACATTCTTTTAAAATTTTGCTTGAGACCCCATCCAATCCTACTGTTTTTTTGTTATTCAAATTTTTTATTATTCTTGACAACTCATCTCTTGATAATGGATGAAATTTAAATACCTTTTCAATTGGCTCAGCATTTAATGTAGTTGTATTATAAGTATTAGTGTTCAGTGACTTTTGGAGATTATATGCAACCTGTTGATAATATTTATTGAAAAAGTTACAAATGTCTATACTATCATCCATATAATTTCCATGTTCATCGATTATCCTAGGGACATTAGTAACTGTATCCTTTTGAGCTGCTCTCCTATTTCTATTAATTACCTCCCAAACAGCAGAGTTAAAATTGGTACTAGTTGTTAATATTTCAGCTGTTTTCTTACACTTAGCTTTCCTCACTTCTTTTGCATAGTTTTTCTTTAGACATTTGTATTTGACCTCACTCGGAACATCCCTCACTAATTTAAATTCCTCATAAGCTTCCCTAACAATATTTCTTTGAGTAAGGATATCTTCAGTTATCCATTCATCTACTTTGTTTAATTTACTTTTTACTTTGACTTTTTTTATCGGACAGCATACACTAATGTGAAATCTTAGAGTATCAATGAATTGCTTATATTGTAATTTAGGTTACAACTGTTATAAACACTACTCCAATTTTCTTGAAGCAGTTCCTGCTTCAAACAATTTATATTTCCTAGCTCATATTGCTGAATTTCTTTCACAAAAGTTTTTTTTCTGCTTGGATTCTGGCCCTGCAACTTAACATCTAAAATTTGATAGTTATGATCTGATAGATCTGAGCTACCTAACCTGACATTACAACCTTCTATATTTGTGAGGATATTATCAATAATTGTCTGTGAAGTTCGAGTTACTCTTGTATATTCGTGGACCTTAATTTCTAAATTATTCATATTAATAATATCTCTGATATCCTCTGTCATTTTATCCTGCCTGGCAAAATCGGTATTGAAATCTCCTACTACTATAACATTTGTGAAACGAGCGGTTGTAATTTCCAAAAGTGTATGGAGCAGCTCACAAAATTTTTGCCAGTCTCCATTTGGTGACCTATAGATACCTAACACTGCTACCTCAAATCGATCATCAATTTTTAACCTTAGTCCCGTCACCTATAAATCCATCTCAACAGAAAATCTCTTAACAAAATCCAGTTCATAAGTTTGGGTATGTTTAGCATTGCTAGTGAATATACATACACCACCACTTCTATGAGCTATTCTACAAAATTCTGATCTCAGTGAATAGCCTGGAATCCTAACTTGATTTATTTCCTTTATTTTTAAGCCATGCTCTGTGAAAATAACAATGTCAGGATCCTCCTGTTTAAGAAATACTTCTAATCTGTCAATTTTGTTGCGAAGATACTGAATATTTTGATGATAAATACTAAAAACCTTACCATCTTGTGCTACTCTATCTCTAGCATTTGTAGCTATTTCCCTTTCACTGTTTTGAGCCAATTTACTAAAAAATCGTTATTTGTTTTTTGACTGTTTTTAAACCAGAGGATTGCAAACGGCTTTCAATCAGCTCTGCCAATCTATTACAAAAGATTACTTTGCCAGATCGATTTAGATGCAACCCATGATTAGTGAAGTTATGTCTTTTCAGCCTTTCATTTAGAAAACAAATCCCCAGTTGTTTAGAATTCTTATTTTTTAGGCTGTTGATTGTATTATGGATTGATTTGTTTGTCGAATTGATTGCTTCATTTAATTCTGGCCTATCAAACCTATTAGGAATAGTACTTATTATTAAGTTTGTTTTTTTGCTGAGTGGCACAATTTCCTTGATTTTTTCTGTTACTTGAGGAAGATGATTCAAGTTAGGTTCATTTATATTATTTGAGCCACCCAGTACAATTAGATAGTCATTTTCATCAAAGTCTTTAGTTTGTTCCCTAGCTGACTCTACAACTGCATTAATTGATGCACTTGGCTTGAAAAAACATTGGACATCAAATTTATTTTTTAATCTTTTATCAAGGAGATCACTGCAATCACGTCCATGACTGGACGTCAGTAGCAGAACTCTCCCTTTCCTATCTTTATTTCCCTCAGCTATATTTTTGGTTGCTGTCTTCAAAACCTCACTGTACGTTTTATTTCGACCATTTTCAGAGCATTTCCCATCATTTAGGTTAGATTCTATTTTTTTGCATTTGGACGGAGGTTCTATCATACATTTAGTATTATCAAATTTAGATTTTAGTTTCTTTATTTCCTCCGACATTAGACTACATTGATTTTTTAGATTTAGTATTTCTTTTTTATGGTCTTCATCTTGTAATTTTATAATCAGTTCCAAAGATTTAATTTCTTCTACCATCCCTAACCTTTCTTCCTCAGACGTTTTTAAAGTTACTTCTAATTGGTTTTTTAAATTAGTGTGGCTACTTTGTAGTTGAGCAACTTTTTCGGCTAAAGTAGTTTGAAGAACTGGGGTTTTTGGTTTTGGCGTTTTTGAATTTTGGTTTTGGGAACGCGTAAGTACTCTCGCTATGTTTACATTTCTATTATTAACCTTCGGTGTTTTACTTGAGCTCATCTTCCTATCTAAGAAATTATATTACTTGCAATAATAATAATTGATTTATAAATGATAGGATTTCAATTTGGTTATAATTTTAGTCAAGTAAACTATCTATGTTTATTTTTAAATCTCGAAAACCTAACCTCAAACTAACCTCTAAATGGTGTTTGGCTTTTTAGAATAGAATTAAGAATTAAAATCTAAAACAAAATGATAAAACGTGATCAAGAAACAATTAATAATGAAATAAACACAAAATTTGTACTTATCCGTTACTATTTATAACACAAGATCTTCCAAAACCCAGGAGCGAAATTATGTAGTACTTTCATTCACAACCTCTCAAGGTCATATCACACACACACACACACACACACACACACACACACACACACACACACACACACACACACACACACACACACACACACACACACACACACACACACACACACACACACACACACACACACACACACACACACACACACAACTCATAATCTATTGACATATGTAGAAATGACATAATCTTCTAGTTCATTACAACTGATACTAGAGATCCACTCATCAACATTTTTTTTTAAATGACCAATTCTTCTATTTACTGGGTTTTTTATATTTTCAGGTAATTTGGAAAAAAGTATATAGATTTTATAATGGGATGATGTGGAGGTGATTGTTTTTAGTAAGCGAGGAACAACGGTACCGGTATTTAAAGCAGAACGGGTCTGATACATGTGAGGGATACCCGTAAACAGAGTTGATTTGTGTTTAAAAATGTACATGATCAAGGCTTTAATATAAATTTGGCTGATATTGTTAACTTTGAATTCATTAAACAGGGTTTCGGTGGGGTACCTTCTATGCTTATTCAATGCTATTTTAATGATAAGTTTCTGTACAATAAGTAAAGGAGCAAGATTTGTCTTAAATGCACCCCCAAGCAATTATTCCGTACTGCAGAAGTGATTGAATATAGGCATAATAGACTTGTTCAATTAATTTTGGGGTAAGAATCTGATTCAGGTTTGAAAAAATGTACATGAATTTCCCAACTTTATGTCTAACCTGTTGAATGTGTGAGTTACATCTTAGTCTACTGTCAAAAATTACACCAAGATATTTATATTCCGACACACGCTCGATAGAAACACATTGAGAACAATCATTTTTGGAGTGTGACAATTATGCATTCTCAAGCATTGATCAATTGGATCACCATAGGAATAGAAATAGGTAAGCATTTTGTTTTATTTAGGTTCATGGTGAGTCTATTCTGGTCGAACCAATGCTTAACAAGGGTCAGACCCCGCTCAGCTGTACCATATACCTCACCCCAGCTATCGCCCTCAAAGAGGAGCGCTGTGTCGTCCGCATATAGGAAGATGTGACCATTATCAATCTTGATTTTACCCAAGCTGTTTATGTATATGAGAAACAGCAAGGGGCCAAGTGTGCTTCCCTGAATCACTCCAAATTCGCTGTTCCTATACTCACTCACCTGGTCAAGAATTGATACCACTTGGGATCGATTGCTGAAGTAGCTCTCAAACCAAGTCAGAGCTTTTTCTTGGATGCCTAAGCATTTCATTTTTTCCAGAAGAATTTGCCTATCAATTGTATCAAAGGCTTTGGCCAAGTCGATAAAGACCAAAAGCACCTTTTTATTATTTTCGATTCCTTCTTGCATTTTTTTGGTTAGGTGGAAAAGATCATCTTTAATATTTTTATCTCTTCTAAATCCAAATTGATTTTCAAAAAGTACTTTGTTATTCACTAAATGTTTTTCAAGCTGTAACCTAACAGCTTTTTCAATTATTTTTGAGATAACATTAACAAGATTTATAGGTCTATAACTAACACATTGATTCTTTGGTCCAGCTTTGTAAATTGGAACGACTTTTCCAATTTTAAATGTTTCTGGAAAAAAGTCTGTTGGAAAAACTTGAATTAATTATAATTATGTTGAATAGGTTTTTTAAGAATGTCCACATTCCTCTTGATGATTGAGGCAGGTATATTATCTATTCCTGGAGCATATCCCCCCTTAAGATCAAGAATTAAGTGGACCCCCTCCTGAACAGAAATTTGCTTTAAATGGAAGTGTGCATCAACTCTGAAATCAAGGTCATTGATTACTTCATCTGTTACATGGGGAACAGCTCTGGCGAGGTTGGCCCCCACGTTCACGTAGTAATTGTTGAGTTTATTGGCGGCTTGTAAGATATCATTAGGCTCAATATTCTTATTACCATCTAAAAAATTAGAGATAGGAAACCCCTCAACTTTCCTGTGTAAACCAGTGATTTCAGATATACTTTTCCATAGTTTCTTATTGTTACCGCGTGCATCTTCAATTTGATTTTGAAAATAGGTCTTTTTAGCATTTTTTAATAAATTAGAAAGAACATTCCTGAAATTTTTAAACTCGTTTCTTAGAATAATGTTAAAAGGTTGTTTTTCACTTTGATACTTGATTTATCTCGGTGTCTAATTGATTTGATGAGTCCACTAGTTATACAGGGTTTGACCTTGAGATTTTTTGAAGAAATATTCTTGATTTTAATAGATTGAGATAATATATTTTTTAATTTATTTATGAGGATATTACAACTAGCATTAACATCATTACTGTTCATTACATCTGACCAATCATCAGCAGATATGAGTTGAGATGCCAAATTTTCATCAATATATTTTATTTGTTGCACATTACGTACAATTTTAATACTCTTGTCCAATTTGGCAAACAGTCAGATCATGATCTGTCAAGTCACATCTTAACACAGCAGACCTTACTGAATCTATGTTCTTACTATATGTGAAAATGTGGTCTAAACAACTAGCAGTCTGTGGAGTTACCCTAGTAGGCAAATCAATGCAACTCACAAAACCTTCCTCGTACATAACATCGAGATACCTCTGAGACATCTGATCCTGGTTTCCTGGAAGTATGCAGCAATTTATATCGCCCATAAGCTGATGAGATCGATCTTTGCTTCTGTTAGCCAAAATATAATTCAAGATTCTCTATGAAGGGCTCAAGCCCTGCCGAGGGACTTCTATACACAGCGAGCAAGCACAGCCTCTTACCACCAAAAGATATGTCTAATTTAAGGCATGTTGCACCATAGAGATCTACCTCCTCATGACTGACACCGAAGCGTTTATTTACATACACAATCATACCATCATTTTGATTACGACTATTCTCATTCACAAAAACATCATACCCATCCATACTCACAGTTACACCCTTAGCATCCATCCATGTCTCCGTTAATACAATAATATCAAATTTCTTACTATAACTACTCAAAATAACAAAAAGCTCATCAATATGTTTATTGTAACTTCTAATATTTAGACTTAATATATTTATGTTTTCCAAATTATTCTGATCTTCTGAGAAGAAATGAAAATTTTCCTATATCTTCATATGCTCTTGCATTAAAATTTCTTAAATTGGCTAACTCATCAGAGAGATCTATCATCCATCTCACCGAATGATTCAGAAGAAAAACGTAGCCCACCCGCTCAAACAAAAAAAAAACAAGGAAATCCAAATAAAATATAAACTCATTACGAAATAAAAGTGTTTCTTTTTATATAAAAATTAAACCAATAGGTATCGTAATAGATATCGTAAGGCATAAAATGAATAATTAAAAAAAACAATATAACCATAACAATGGTGGGAAAAATATAACAGATACCTATCTCTGACATAATATTAAAACAGCGTTAATCAGAATAGCTCAGTATATTGAAACGAAATCGATAACGTTATCCGGAATTGAATGTGGAAAATGTTACGAAATCCGAATGAATAATATTTATATATGAATTTTTAATATATTACTTACTGTAGGTTGTGCAGAATAATTTATATATATACTGACCTATTAACCAGATACCTCTACTACTTATAATTAAAAATTCTATCAAGAATAAGTTTCTGTAGTAGTCCATGCAAGATAACGGTAAGAAAGAGAAAATAGATTATCTCATTTCGAGAGCTGATAACGATGAGGAGAGCTTAGCAGCCGAAACTGCATTGAAAATACAAAATTCAACGAAATTGTAAGATAAGCCTCGTAGATACAATGCAACACGAAAAGTAAATTAAGAACATTTTAACGAAGGTATTGAGTATTACAATAGATAAAGAGGTAGGCTAATAAAAACAAAATCGTACAATAAGTAGCCTACTCATGCAAGAAGAGACTGGAATTGCTATAGCAAGGATTGTTACCATCCACCAAGCTGAGTACCATGAAAAGAGAAAGCTGGGAGAAATCTAAATGAACTTGAGAGAAAAAAAATAAAAAAAATAGAAAATTTGAGTCATTCGATTGTTGATTACTCACATCTACGTATAATGTAATGCCACCTTGAACTAGCTCACAGTTGAGTATTTTCGTTTTGAACGTGTTTTACACATCGTGCAATGAAACCACGTTCACCCTCTTTACGTTTGACGAACACTTTTCAATCACGAATTCGCACAGAGAATAGTATATTCTGTTTCACACTTTGCCGAGCTGCGTTGAAAATTGTGCGTGTGTGATAGGTGAGATGATTGTTGAAATAGATTGGGTGCTCGGGTAGGCCAGGGGCGAGCACGGTAGAAGAGAGGCGAGGGGTGCCTCGCCTGGCCGCCATCCACGCCGCCTTGGAGGCGCGACTCACGAACTGGACGATGATGGTCGGCGGCCTGCCGTCGCCGGTCCTCCGTGGCAGGCGGTGCGCCTTCGACACCACGCTCGGGTACCACGCCAATCCAATAGCCTCGCATATGCGACCCAGCATGAACAGTAGGTTCTCATTGGGTGTATGGGGAATGCCCTCGATCAACCTGTTATGCACACGAGAAAACTGGTCCAGCTCAAGGACTTTGTTATTTAAATTATTAATTGTAGAACGTAGTTGTTCATTTTCAGATTCCAGTTTTTTTATTTTTTTCGTCACTAATAGTTTGAGATTCTTTAATACTATCAATATCGACTTTTAAAGCCTCAAACTTCTTATCCACACTAGCGATGCTATTATCAAGAGAATCTAAACGTATAGTGATATCATTCAAACTGGTATGAATGTCACGACTGTCGTCTTTCAGGCCTTCGATTGCTTTGAGAATTAACGATAAATCACTAACTTGAGATTCTGATTCTGGACATAATGATTTCGGTTTGCTTATACACTCATCACACTTCCACGATTTTTTAGTGTCTGCATTCATTTTCTTGAAGTAATCAACTGTTTTAATGCGTCTGCATAACGGATGAAATGATTCCTTACAAACTGAGCACTTGATACTTTCCTGATTATTTGAACAGTCCGTGTTACACTTTCCGCACAACATTATGAAAAAAATGAATCACAAAATAGTAAACAAAAGTTTTTGAATTGAAGTTTAATATTGTACGCGAAAGAAGTTTCAATAGAGGTTAGAAATAAATCGATCAGGTAGGCACGCTATCGCTATCAAGAAGATAAACGATCCGTCTTCATCGGCAGTCGGAGTGGAACTGAATCAATAAAAATTGGAATTCAATCAATTTGAGTGGAATTCAATCAATAAAAAGCAAGGAAATATATTGCTCATAGAAAAATGAAAAAAATTTCGTTACAAATAATTGGAAACTCTTGGTTGTCTTTAGCGACTAGCCTCTAGCATTCTATCGAATGCATTCATGGAACAGTTGTTTCAAGAAAATCTTTCACCTCAGATGCTGGCAGATAAAGAGGAAATTAACTTCCAGTTTTCAAGCTGTTAGTGCTTCTACACCCTACTGCGTATGTGAGATGTGACTCACCCGAGAAAAAAAGATTTTGCAGGTGTTCAAAGCAAACTGCTCTTATCTTATGTGAAGAATCTACTAATGCTTGTTTCACCACTGTATCACATCACAACACTTTTCAATCGAGTAGCCAGAAAGCAAGACTGCACTGTGATTCTACTCAAAATTATTGAGTTGACTTGCACTTCTTTATACTGTGAATATCTTTGATAATGACGTAGAGAAGTCTGGACAGTAATATTCACTCTACCACTCAACGTTACAGTATAGCATGAATGATTTTATCTTCAATGTTGTTTTCCATCACGAACTGCTCATTATTTAATCACTTTTTTGTTATTAAAAAGAACAAATAGCAGTTCGATTTTTCCAATAAATGAATTTATTCACTTACTGTGACAACGAGATCTTTCGGCAGGTCCGCTATCTTCCTGTTGATTTTATCTCTTCTTCTCAATACGAATAAGATCTATTTGCACTTCTATTTCTTCCTTCTTTTTAGATTCCTATCGGTTCACAAAGGTTTGTTTCAATAGAATTAATTTGAAACATTAACAAAACGAAGAATTTGTGTGGGAAAGATTATAAATGTAACCCAACTTATGTAATTAAACTTATACTTAATCAAGTTGGTTGTAGCCCAACTTGAAAATTGGAATAATTATTGTATCTTCTTTTATAGACGCACATTTTGTACAGCTTTAGGACACAATAAGAGATCACAATATGTTTCTCCTCTATCACTTTCACTGTTTGGAGGGTTGGGGAGTGTTGAAAGAAGCCCTGTTTCCGCGGTGCTAGTCAATGAAAACACCACCTCAATGCTTTTCCACTTGGTAGTTAACTCAAATCCCTTGTCACAGCAGTCCCAGTAGAGACCACAACACACCAATGGTTGGATTCACTTGAAGCTGTCAACATGTATTGAATGGTGTTATTCATAAGAAATGCTGAAAGCTTGAAGCGAATCTCACTGAAAATAATGTACTGCGAGGCCGTTACAAGCTGTTTTGTCTCCCTTCTGTTGATAGTTCTAGTCAACTATTGTGTTTGGCTGTGAAATTGGCTTCAATTGAAACATGTTATCGACTTTCGACTACCAAAACTCTTTTCGGCAATAAACTTTTCTATGCTATGTGATATTTAAGATATACAAGTGATGAGACAAACTTTACAATCTTATTTAGTGAGTAATCACTTTGAACTTTCAGCATTTCTCATCAATCCACTTCTTCCTCAAATCATCATAAACATCAACATAAGTATCATCAAAATCTGGAAAGTATATAGAGAGTATCTGGTGCGCTAACTTTTGCCACAAAAAACTATTATACGATTGTTTCCTTCTAAGCTTTTGTCTAGTTTTAGTAGCAATAGAAATATGTAAACTCAATATGTAACCAACCTCAAAATGTAACTTCAATAGAAACTGGTGGAGTGAACGAACCTTTATAAATAATTTGGAATAAACTGTTCCCCAGAAAAAATCTAGTAAAACGCTGTAACCTGTGGAAATACCAGAAATAATTTGACAAATTTCCATTAAATCTTGAATAAAACTAGAACAGTTCGAGAGCTTTACTGAGGTTTATGCATATAAAGCCGCGTCCACACTACGGAACGAGCAGCGAACGAACAGTCCGCCGACTGTTCGTTCGCTGCTCGTCTTTAGTGTGGCGACAGTCCGCGGTCTGTTCGTTCGCTGCTCGTTCGTGGTGTGGACGACAGTCCGCGGATTGTTTGTTCGCTGCTCGTCCGCAGTGTGGACACTGTCGCCGAACTGCTCGTTCGGTCTCCCGGACGAACACAAAGGGATTCGCAGTCGTAGTGTGGACGGTGAAAAGCAAGATTAGCACGAGCAGCGAACGATTGTGTTGTCTTCTTGGCTATCTGAGGCCCGACTTTATTAATAGATATTCAAAACCACTTGGTGGCAGTCTAGTGGAGATTTGTACTGCCTACTCACACACTGCGATTCCAAGTGTGGACGCGGCTTTAGGCCTGTCGCTAATTGAGACGCGACGCGACATCACACGAGATTCTGCTAGATAAGTTAATATAATTATGATCATATATTATAATCACCTTTTCAATACGAGATAGCAGTTTGAATTTTAATGAAAAATAGATAGATATTAGCTTCTACTCACATTGTGGGGCGCTTTCGGACGCCATGCCCAACCCAACACTGCAGTCAACAATGTCATCAGTAGATATTTTTCAGGCTGATATTGAAAAAGTGATCATCAACAAGCAGTTCGTATTGGAAAGCAGAATTGAAGCATATTATAATGTTGACACTTGCTAGCATTGTCTTAATGTGAACATTTATGATGAAATGCTATTAACTCATCTAGCAGACTTGCGTCATGTCGTGTCACGTCACGTGCGTCTCGAAATGCGGCTAGCCTAAAAGCTGCAAGCTTGTGCGGAGAGAGAGAGAGAGATAGAGTGAGAAAGAGTGGTTCTAAATCAGCAGCGGAAAGTGATTTTAAAGCCCTTGACTTTCTGTTGGTCCACTGTCTTAGTCGAGTTAGATAAACTTCTTGTTGTCAATGTTTTCACAATAGGTCTATTATAAATATTCTATCAAAATACTATGAAACTATGCTATATTATTCAATTCAACATTCAACTCCTGTATTGGAATTCAACATTCCAATCCCTGCTTTCTATCACACATATTCCCATCACTAACTCTGGCCTTCAGTTTCGAGCATGGCGAATTTCATTGCATTTGACATGGGTTTGAAAGCTATCTCTGGTGCTGAAATAAGAATACATCATTGTTTGGTGACAGACACACATGTTGTAAGACCAAGCTACGATACCCTTGCCACATCTCGACTCCTTCCAACAAAGGTGCAAATTCAATAGGTCCGTGCTTCCCAGAAAGGTCAATAGAACTGTTCTCCACGTATAGTCTTTGTTGCCAAAATTTTCTTAAGACTTTAAGGGTGATACTGCCGACACATAAGCCATTATGCATCCTCTCGACAAGCTCTAGCAACAAAGAACAACTTTTCTGGGTTTTAGTGCTATATAGAGGCTAAACTGATACAGCCGACTTCAGGAGAACAGCTTTCCTCTTTCTCTTTCCTCTCCACGCTCTCTCTCACTCCTTTTCTCTTTCCTCGACTCTTTCTCCTTTCTCTCTCTTTCCCTATCCCATTCAACTCTTATTACCTGAACAAAATCTTTGCATTGAAATATACATCGTAGTATGTGGATGGATCTTTGAGACAATGTATGACAGGGTTGAAGGTTCACGTTTAAAAATTAGAAGACTGTAGTAAGAATTTCACACTACTGGTGATCGCAGTCAATTTCCCGAATAGAGAAATTAATTAATGCCTGCATCTCCTACGTTTCATAAAACCCATTGACTCAAGCAATAATTTTTGTACGGTATAAATTTATTCAATTACCATTAAAAACTCTCAAATCTGAATTACAAATTAGAATAAATATTATGATATAGATCCTTTTTAATGGTAATAATGAAGTTACTCATAGTCTCATAATTGAGGTGTTGATAGTATGATTGTAGTAACCAGGGAGAGTATAATATAGGAATATTCATTCATATTTGTTTCATTTTTAATCTGTCCGATTGTAATTGTGTGTCTTACACACAAGCCAGGAGTGTAGATAAAAAATGATCTTATATTTTCTAATCATCGTCGAAATCGCCTAATTACTGGGCATGGCAGATGCGCTGACCTCCTACACAAATGGGGATGGGTTGATTCCCCAGCTTGTGACTGTGGTGCTGCTGTGCAGAACATCGACCACTTAATTAATGCATGCCCCAGAGCCTTGCACCTTGTGCCTACCACCCTTAGGCGTGGGTAGAAAACCTAGACATTTCTTTGTAATTAGAAACTAAAACAGATATTAAAATCATGATCGACAAAATATACCTATATGCACCTTCAACTTCAAGCAATACGATGTATATTATATCATCATTATTCACATGGGAAGAAAATAAGTAAGATCTTGAGCATATTTTTCAATTATCATGACTGTGATGGATAGAAAATGAGTAAGCTCTTGCTTGATCTTGAGCTTTTTTGTAGGAAGAATGCTTGTTCCACCTGATTATTCAGATTTGAAAGATTGTGTGATGATTAGACTTTTGAGGACCACAATTTGAAAATAACTCATGCACTTTGACATCCTGCGCAGTAAGTAATTTTAGTCGCTGAATTCGAAAGGCTTTCAGCATTTTTCTATCATTACTTCCAATCAAAGGATTGGGAGAATATTTTGAACTATTTCCTTTCCCTGGAAAAGGAACCAGAGATGCAATAAGTATGAACATTTAATGGAATAGAGTATGAGCTCACCACTGTCTAGTGGTGGAGGTTTTAGTTTGAAGTTATTTACTTTTAAAGTTAAGAGTTGAGATGTATTTTTCATTGGTAGGACAGTGGTGCGATTAAATAATGCGGCTATAATGGTGTTTGCTGTCCAGCGTGAATCTAATCATTTCTGTTACCGAGTGTTCACAAGTTAGTGGGTTACTTTTAGTGTATTTTGCAGTCAGCATCACTCCCTTCAGTGAAAGGTTTTTTAAGAAGGAGTGAGATAGTGCTAGATTGAAAGGAGATGTGAGTGAGATGGGATGAGAACGGTTAGCGAAAACACTGCAATAAATTAACAGAGTGGCTGTCAATGAAGGGTCCCCTTTCGAGGTGTTTTGAAGGAACAGCATCTCTCTTCTCGTCTTTCCTTATTCATTTTCAACTACACAAACTAGAAACACAGTGAAACATACTGTAACGCCGAACTCGTGAAGCTTTCAGCTACGATTTGTTCCACAGATTCTACCTAATATTATAACGTTCCTGATTCTACTCAAGGTTATACCGTTCGGCTGTAGACAAAGATAATTTTGCACACTTTAGAGTATAATTATTGTTCGCAATTAGATACAAATCGTACAATAGGCTCCGACATTTAAATATAAGCATACATTTAACTGATCAACTAGACATATTATTATAATCAATGTCTTCTGAATCATGATGCCGATAATGTTATTACTGTCAGAGATACTCTGAACACAGATACAGAAATACTCAGAACACAGGTAAAGTAAGAGAAGCTTCATACAATTATTGTCTTTCTTTATATCATGAATGAGAGTCATGAATTAACCTTTATAAGTAGGTATTGGCCAGATGATGAATTAGAATAGAATTATGTAGTTATATTAGTTGAATGAGAAGATTTTTGACGAGGACGAAAGATCAGCCTTCAAAACAGATAGAGAGAGAAGTAAAATCTTTGCTACTCGCAGTGAGACAATGCAATCCTTCGTCATCAGAAAATCATCTGCGACTGACCTATAGGATTAGTGACAATGGATTAGAGATATACAGTAAGTTGTGTGGAAGTACTTACGACAACATATTGACGAAGAATAATAATAAGAATAGAATGAAGTAAATAATACAAAAAGTAGTAACCTTGTTTGTAAACAAAGTTGACGAGGTGAGGGAGATGAATGATTACTGTTTACGTTTTATTGTTATGATGAAGATGAGGAATTATTAACTGTATAATGGAACACATGTTAAAAAGCAGACGTGTACAAAATTCGACTATTGTTATTGTTAAGTATTATGAATGAATTAAAGTATATGAATGAATTATGAAGACAAGGATACTCTGATACTATTGTTTGGTATTATAGGAAGGAAACTATTTTGATGTTATTTTCTTGATTGAATGGAATTTTTATTATAGATGATAGGTAATACATAATTATGTGCTCTTAATGTTATTTAGGTATAGAAGTACTTGAGAGTATTTTCTAGAGATCATTAATATTAGTTAGATTGGACAGTGATATTGCTATTTCATAAAGGTCGACTAGGACTTTGAAAATGGATTAGGCTATTGTACTTATATAGATTTTGTTTTGAAATGATAATTATTCTTCGATTGAGTTTATATTAAATTGAATAAGTGATTAGGTATAGATTTGTTGATGTTAGATCAGTAGAAATTGTAAAGGGCACGGTCGGTTATCCTTTCCCCCAGAGAGCTAGAAACGAACAATTATTTGGGACTGGCACTTCCCGTATCTGTGTGATATCTGAGACTATTGTGATAGAACTTTACTGATTGTTACACCAGACTTTTAGGTGAAGGTAAAAAGTGTTCCAGACCACTCACTACACTACCAGTGCGTGACTAAAGCAGCAATTCGACAGTGCGTTATGAGCTGAGTCATCACTTGCTACTCATCTTCCAGGATCGAGACCGCTACGCTACCTTCTCTTCCGAGATGCTACAGAGATGTGAGCCGGGGCCAATCACTCTGTGCCCGATCAGCCACAGACACTCCATCGTGTCTCAGCTCTACTCTTCGGCGAACACCAGAGTTACAAGGAGACGACAACGAGCATACGAGAGCGACAAGGAGGCCAACTAGACCCTGGACCGATGGACGTGGATGAGATAGCTATCTTCAATCTCATGTATGCTGTGCAGCAGACGGAGAAGCTGCAACCGACGTCGGCCGAGGACAACACCATGAAGTTCATCTGCGGACGACTGACACTCCTTTTCCTGGGGCTGTTGGGAGCCTACTGCTTGTACGAGAGGTGCTACTCCCTGGTGTGTGGTCGCACGCCAACTTCACTACCACGATTGGGGCGCGTGCTCTGACCAGCACGCCCGGAACTGGCAACAGTACCTTCAACAGCCAAGCCGCTCAACTCAGCGCCCCCAACTGCGATTCCACCAGCAAGCAACTCCATCCCTTTGGTCGACACCGCTCAACCAGTGCAGTACAGCAAAGTGTTATTGTGGCAAGTGTGAAGTGAAAAGCAATCAAAAGTATGAAGTGAGAAGCATTCGGGAGGGATAGTCACCCTTTTGCGAAGAAGGGGGTAGTGTGACATGGGTAGTATTTGATTTCTTATTTATTGATTTTTTCGTGTTTTAGATTCAAGATTTTTCAGGAGAAAAGACTCTGATATTAGAATAATAATTTCCGTAGTTGGACTTTAATGAGAAAATATATAATTTAGTGAGTGAGTAGTATTTTTGCAGCGACAATAAGATTCTGCTAACTAAACGACTCTGAGAACCAGCAAATTCAGGGATATTTGCTAGTTCTCACGGATGAGCTTGCTCCACGAGGCAAGGAGGCGGCGGATGTTTGGTAGCCTGTAGATATTTTCACAGAGGAATACTGCAGACCTGGCAAGTACCCGCTTGCCGAATCTCGTGTGAACCGACTCTTCCAATAGCAGCAGTTAGGCCTTCTGGCACCCTGACGTTGAGAGGGGGAAGTTTTCCGGACGGAAAACCTCCAGTCGTTAAACAACCGAGGTACCAAGCGGATCAAAATCCATACCGTATTGCAAAAAGTCAAGTTATTTTTCCGGCATTATGATATACGTGAGTGTCCTGTGGTTTGGCATTACGGTGGCAGTGATAGCTGTGGGTAAGTGCCAAAAATTCTAGCTTCTTATAAAACATTTTCACCCGGCCGAGACCCTAATTAGTAAAATTCTTGTTGTAGTAAAATTTCTAGTTGGCAGAATCTTATTGGCAGGTAGTTTTTGTAGGAATAATATTTTGATAAAATGTACTTACAAACATATTTAGTTCTTTAAATTTCAAGTAATTGACATAATAAATTAGAAATTCTTTATGTAATGCAATGTTGTTGTCTATCCAGTTCCCATGACTCCCTTGAAGTAGTAATAAGATATCTTCAACCCCCATCACGGGCGGTTACACTTAGACCAGTTATAGGATAGATACGCCCCATTGTATATTCATACTGAAAGTCGATGAAGCCAACATCTACTGCCATATCGCCCCATCGTGACGTCAGCATTATAAATACTATATAATCATATAATAATTATAAGTTCTTAATAATATAATTTTAGTTCTTTAATAATTTACTTTCATCTGAAATAGACACAATCTGCTATGGAAAACAATGTAAACAAACTCTACAGAAAAGTTTTCTATACGATGCTGACGTCACGATGGGGTTATATGGCAGTAGATGTTGGCTTCATCGACTTTCACTATGGGGCGTGTCTATTCTATAACTAGTCTAGGGTTATATCTTACATGCAGTGCACAATGTATGCCTCAAATGTTCTTGTGTAAAATAGCCATTATCTCCTGCATTGAGTTTGATGAATCTCATAATCAACATTGTTTTATTTCTTATGAAAATAATACAAGATGATACAATCATGAGGTATAAATATAAGAAATCATGTGCTAATAAAAAACCAATTGGAGTTTAGGAATTAATTATTGTAAAAACTGTTAATAATTTAGTATCCATATATTCTATACCCACTAGATAATGAGAAAATGCTCTTATTTCCGATAGCTAGGAGTTATTGACTGGTTCAGAAACCTTCATAAAACTTAGCTCTTTGATTAATTGTTATTTAAGTTAACTGATAATACTTGCAATGCCCCAGTCTTATAAATTCAAATAATGAGCAAAATTAATTGAAATAATTGTTGATAATAAAGTAGTATTTGTTTTCCATTATCAGAAGATGAAGAGGAAAATCAAGAGGAAGAAGACAAAGACAAATAAGGAAAAGTTGGAGAAAATGAAAAAATTAAAATCAAATAGCGGTTTAGTCTAACAGAAATTACCGGCTACTATGAGAACACATCAGAATCCGGCCACATCAGAATCATAGAGAATTTCACAATGAGAATGGAAAGTATCACACTAATAATTATCACTAAGAGGTAAAAAAAAACTCAAGAGGGTATAGCTTTAAATAAGTATTTCTCAAGGGACATTTATTACATTTCAATGATACAATCACCATACGGAAGAAATTATCCTGAAATAATGTTTATAAAGCCTTAACAAATTGGTTCTTCTATCATTCATTGGGTAAGTAATTGGAGAAAAATAGCTATTAAAGGGATAAGCTACTATATGAGCAAAATCAATTTAAATAGTTGAAAAAATACTAATAAGCCATAGTCTGAAGCTTTTAATTCAATTGAACCACCACAAAACTGAAATCCGTTAATGTTTTTTTTAAATGCAACTTTCATCGAATTATTTCAATTCGGTTAATTCACATTCCAACATGTGTGAAGAAAACTTTTCAATTCCAATTTGGAATTCAGTGTTACCGTATGAAAACAATGTAAGTTAAATAAAGTAGCTCAACATGGTCGTATCAAGTAACTGAAAGAATTAGTAAGGAAAATAACAAGGAAAAGTAATATGAAAATGAACAAATATAGAAAGAATATAAATTATATAGTATGCCTCCTATAAAGACTACAGTCTTTGACTTTTACGTCCACTATGAAGTCCCGAACACATATTGCCGAAAGAGTGACAGCAGCTAAATGTGTAGAGTAGTGTGATTACTAACAATATAATTCCAGTGAAGGCAAAGTGGGACGTTTTTGACGCAGCTCTGCAAACAGTTGTCAGTTACAGCGCGCAAGTCTGGGGTTTTGAAATATTTGAGGGGTTGGAAATTTTTCAGAGGTATTTCATGAAAAGATTATTCTCGCAGCACCCCCAATTACATTCTATATTTGGAGACAGGGAGGGATCTGCTATTCTTTTATACATTCAGGATGCACTATAAATATATTCTAAAAGTATTAGGGCTTCCAAAATTACGACTGACACGTATTTTGGCGGAAATAATGATTGAAAGAAACATGGATTGGTTCAAGGAATGGAGGATTCTTAACAACAGATACCAATGTGAGGTGGGTGTATGTCCTATTAGTGTTCTCGATCGGGCAGCGGAATTGGAGAGGCTCCGGGAATGTATGATTCAAGAGTTTCGGGATAAGTGCTGGGAGAGAGCGGGAAGGGCTACAATTCATGGCATATACGTGAAATTAGAGCACGATTTAGGAGATAACGATTATATTTATGCCAACCTAAATAGAGCAGAGGTGGCCAAGATATTCAAGTCAAGAGCAGCACTAGGGCCTCTAAATTATAGAGTGGGAAGGGAGGGTCGTAAGTTGCTATCTGCTATGCTCGATGTGCAACAGCGGACAAAATGAAGATCTCATCCATTTCTTGGGAAAGTGTTCAATTTTATCGGAATTCAGAATTCGGAATTGACGGGGAGAACTGGGAGAAATTGATAAAATTCATTAGAATAGCCTGGAGGTACCGATCTCAGCTGATTGAGGAGTTCAACACTTAATCATGCAATCTTAATAATGTCTCAATTACATTAATTATTTGTAGAGTCTAATAGTAGTCAACTCCTGGCAGACGGCCTGAAGGCCATTGCTGTATAAAATTTATCAAGCTATTATATATATTTTTTGTTGTTGCGGTTGATGTCAATAAAGATTTTTCGAATTATTATTATTATTAATATTACTCATAACAGAGCTACATCTAGCAGAGCTATATGTAGCTCAAATTTTATATAGCTCTGCTATATAGCTCTCCAGCTACATAGTGTAAACGAAGCTTTACAATCAACACTCCAATACTATGATGAACCAACTATAAGTTATTAATAACCAATGTAACATAATGAGAAAATTCACAATATTAAATGCCAAGTGCATGCAGTGAATGAAAACATTAAAAAATGTATTCTATTTTATGGTGAACAGTGCACGTATTTTGATAGTATGTAAAGCGGTGAGCTACTGTAATTCATATACAGTGTGATACCGTAGGGTGGGGGGAAATCATTAGAATAATATCATCTGTAATGCCAATAAAGTATTTGCTTCTTTTAACGATAAGAAAAAAAATCAGATTTTACATAATAGTCACGTAGAGTTAACATTAAAATAATATAAACTAACACTGTTATGTGGGGTTTTAAATTATTTACATAAAAATTGGGGTTACTTGGTTTTTTGTGAAAGTAATACTTTCCTCACATACGGTAGTAGGACAAGGAAAGTAAAAGAAAAACTACTAAGGAAAATTCTATGAGACTTCAAAAGCTGTCCATTATTTATCAACCTATATCCTAGTATACTACTAAATCATATCATATTCTATCCTAAAAAAATCAGAATTTAACTACGACATATTTGCAAAACTGATTTGGAAACGTAAAAATTGGAATGGAAATGAAGAATTCTATCGTTATAAAAAGATGAAACATAGTTCACATCGCAGTATCCAATATAACACTTTATTCAACAAGAATGTCTCACTTTTTTCACCCGGAAGTCCCCCTCAAGGCCATGAAAAAATTCAATTTAGTTGCTACTAATATCTTCAATAGTCATCCTATGACACTATATTTATAGAGTGTTCTATATACACTTTACTATTTATTTATTCATACAATAAGTAGGCTGCATCACCAAAATGATAGGAAGAGAAAAAATAAGGTAACCTTGTGCAATTCCACTGCTAACGTTTTCTGCTTCCACTAAACACCTCTGCTTCAACAAAGCTCCAACGTCTATAAGAAGCCTACAAAATTGGCATGGAAATTGAAAAATATACACTTATAAGATAGGTTAATATGAATAATATAATCGAATAAACTTACGTTAATGTAGAAAACACTTGCTGCGAAGCTGATTCAGAACGATCCGGGAGATCCGCGTTGCTGTGCTGGAGAGACCTGGAGTGCTAGTGTGCTGGAGACTGAAAACAGAAATGCGTGCTTTGAGAGATGAGAACCCCACTACTGACCTGCTGGATTCTTATTGGTCGAGCCCTTACCCCCTATTTTGTCTAACTTTTGAACAAAACCTTGATCTCAAGCTGAGCGTTGGGTTTCTCCCATACCTGGACTGCTTGCTTTATTCTCTGACTTCAAAGAGTGGCAGGGCCGGTCCCAGGGGTGGGCGGACTGGGCGGCCGCTCAGGGCGGCAGGTATTGAGGGCGGCAAGTTTTAAGGAACGGAAAATTTCAAGATACAAATAAATGATAAATTCATAATAATGTGAATAGTAAAATTATATAAGAAGCTTATAACTTACCTTCTTCTGATGATATTTTTCAAAGTTTTTCAATTTGTATATCATCTAGCAATCAAAATGAAAAAGTTTTCTCAGGAAAACATTTTTTTCGATCACTACTTTTTGAGATATGAGCGCCCAAAGTTTTAATTTTTGGGACAGAACATTTCAAATTCGATAAGAGGTAAATCCATGAGATTCAGGGGATAAATCCTTCAGGGTATTGTTGATTGAATAAAACAAAAAAACTTTTCTTGAAATATATATTGTTGAAAAACATTTTGTTTTATTCAATCGACAATACCCTGAAGAATTTATCCTCATGAATCACATGGATTACCTCTTACCGATTTTGAAATGTTCTGTCACAAAAATTTAAACTTTGGGCGCTCATAAATCTCAAAAATTAATGATCGGAAAAAAATGTTTTCCTGAGAAAACTTTTTCATTTTGATAGCTTGATGATATACAAATCGAAGCCTTAAGCCGAATCTTAATCCTTGAGGCTATGCAAATGCTGAAAATAAACTTTCTACTGGTGATATTTTTCAAAGTTTTTCGATTTGTATATTATCAAGCTATCAAAATGTGAAAGTTTTCTTAGAAAAACTTTTTTTTCCGATCATTTCTGTTTAAATTTAAATTTAAATTTTCGGGACAGAACATTTCAAACTCGTTAAGAGATAAATCCATGAGATTTAAAAGATCAACTCTTCATGGTATTTTTGATTGAATAAAACAAGAAATTTTCAAAAAATATTCTGAAAACATCATTTTCTGAGAAAGTTATTGAATTTACCAAAAATAAATCAAAAACGTTATTTATGGTCATTTTTGGTAAATTGAATAACTTTCTCAAAAATTGATATTTTCAGAAACTTTTTGTTTTATTCAATTAACAATACCATGAGAAATTCATCCTTTGAATTTCAAGGATTTATCTCGTACCTGTTCTGTCCCAAAAATTTAAATTCTAGGCGCTCATGTCTCAAAAATTAATGATTGGGAAAAAATGTTTTCCTGGGAAAACTTTTTCATTTTGATAGCTTGATAATATACAAATCGAAAAACTTTGAAAAATATCACCAGTTAAGTATAAAGTTTATTTTTAGCTTTTGCACTGCCTGTTTTCTCATTGTGTATTAGAACATAAAAATCTGGTGTCGCGCACTTACACAACTTTCCTTGCCGTTATGAAAATTGATCACCTAAAATAATAATAATATCGTGTGACCTGGCTGGCTCAGTGTATCACCTGACGCTAGTGTTCACGCGCATTTAAAGTCTACTATTCCAAGATCTAAACCAGCTGGTGACAGGACAATAAAGCTGCAGACACATGAAGTCTGCTATCTCTTCATAGTGAATGATTTCAACAGTTGCGAACAGTTTGCAAATTGAATAATCTTATTTTCTCGAACTTCGAGCTTATTTCCAATTTTAGGTGAAAATGTTACTTAACATTAATTGTAGAGATTTTTATGCTCAATCTTTTCCACTTTTTTTGTTTAAATTGTATCTGAAGCCCGATAATTGGGAATCTAAAATCAAACTTTGCATAGTTGGGGCGGAGCTCCTGAAATTTTTACAGATTTGAGACTAGTCTGTTGCAGTTGATGGAGCTTATCAATGACTATTTTAAGTATAAATTTGATCAAAATTGTTGGAGCCGTTTTCGAGAAAATCGCGAAAACCCCTGTTTTTGACAACATTTTTGCCATTTTAGCCGCCATCTTGAATTGCATTTGATCGAAATTGTTCGTGTCGGATCCTTATAGAGGAAGGACCATAAGTTCCAAATTTCAAGTCATTCCGTTAATTAAGAGATGAGATATCGTGTACACAGATGCACATACACTCATACACACACGACACACACACACACACACACACACACACACACACACATACAGACCAATACCAAAAAAACCACTTTCTTGGACTCAGGGGACCTTGAAACGTATAGAGATATAGAAATTGGGGTACCTTAATTTTTTCGGAAAGCAATACTTTCCTTACCTATGGTAATAGGGCAAGGAAAGTAAAAATAGTCTAATCAGATATTTTGTGTTACTATTCCCCAATATAATTATATTTGTCAAATATTTGTTTAAACGTCAATAAATTATGACTTAAACATCTGATAATCTTCGGGTAAATTTTCAAGTCAGCTTATAAGAAATATATCTCCATAAAACAGTGAAACATAAAACAGTTTATGAAACAAAAATAATTTTAAAATGTGCAATTTACACTTATTTTGGGACTCCTAGTACATAGTTATTTAGAGTTTACTGAGACTCTGTGGTGTAATGGCGCTATCGCATCATAGCGGAGACACAATAGGTAGACGATCGCTCATGGAAGGGGTGAAACCGGGGATTAACAATATTAGACGGGATACTATAGTGAGGTGGGGCGGCGGTTGCCGATCTTGCCCAGGGCGGCAAAGTCCCTAGGGCCGTGCCTGAAGAGTGGATGTCTTATTCCAATGTCTGATATTTTCATTCCCCCAAAACCTGGACTACAAACTGCTTGCTTTATTGCATGACTTGAAATATTAAGAAATACCAAATTTATTAAGAGATATTTTAACATCCCTAATTTGGATTGATTGATCCATATCAATTAATTTCAACTCAGTGTAATCATACAAATCAAAATCAAATCAAATCAATGTCTATGCATAAAAAACAACTACAATACAAATTATATTATTATAACATTTAATACAATAAAAACAATGAAGTGTTATACATTGAATAATTTCTTAATAGGCATACATAATTCAATGAATAAATATACACCCCACTATAAATTATATGTGTTGGGGTTGTGTATAATAAGTTATTAGTTGCTTGTTGCGTGTTAATTACTATTTACAAACTCCATTCAGTGATATAGGATTAAAGTTTCTATATTTTGAAATTAGTAAAAATTTATAATACATACAGAAATGAGATTAGTAGATAAATATGAATGTTCTATTAAGGATAACAATTAGAAAGTTAATTTTTTGTTAAATGAAAAACTAGTAATGGAAAAGAAAGAAGAATAAATAGTTTCAATATTCTCAGTCTAACTAAATTTTCATAATTTCCTAATCCAATATCAACTAACCAGGAAATAATATTTATTTATAAATTTTTAATATATTACTTACTGTACGTTGTGCAGAATAATTTTCACAATGGAAAAAAACGAAAAATATATACTGACCTATTAACGAGATACCTCTACTACTTATAATTAAAAATTCTATCAAGAATAAGTTTCTGTAGTAGTCCATGCAAGATAACGGTAAGAAAGAGAAAATAGATTATATCATTTCGAGAGCTGATAACGATAAAGAGAGCTTAGCAGCCGAAACTGCATTGAAAATACAAAATTCAACGAAATTGTAAGATAAGACCTCGTAGATACAATGCAACACGAAAAGTAAATTGCGAACATTTTAACGAAGTTATTAAGTATTACAGTTGATAAAGAGGTAATAAAAACAAAATCGTGCGATAAGTACTCATGCAACAAAAGACTGGAATTGCTATAGCAAGGATTGTTACCATCCACCAAGCTGAGTACCATGAAAAGAAAAAAGCTGGGAGAAATCTAAATGAACTTGAGAGAAAAATATAGAAAATTTGAGTCATTCGATTGTTGATTACTCACATCTACGTATAATGTAATGCCACCACCTTGAACTAGCTCACAGTTGAGTATTTTCGTTTTGAACGTCTTTTACACATCGTGCAATTAAACCACGTTCACCCTCTTTGCGTTTGACGAACACTTTTCCATCACGAATTCGCACAGAGAATAGTATATTCTGTTTTACACTTTGCCGAGCTGCGTTGAAAATGGTGCGTGTGTGATAGGTGAAATGATCGTTGAAATAGATTGGGTGCTCGGGTAGGCCAGGGGCGAGCATGGTAGAAGAGTGGCGAGGGGTGCCTCGATTTATTGCTTAATAAAATATAATTGATTATTTTAAACGAGAATGAACAATAAACCTGTATCAGCTACCGTCTATAGAAGGCATTGACAAGACAGAGGTTCGGCAACGTTTTTCTCTACTGCCATTATAACGTGGACTATAGAAGAGACCTAGAAATGAGTAACATTGGCGTGATTAACGGATGACTGAATTATTGACCGACCGAAGTGAGGTCTAAGATTCAAGTCGACGGTTTGGCATGTCTCTTAATGTTTATATGCTGCGCATTTACGGCGAAACGCGGTAATAGATTTTCATGAAATTTGACAGATATGTTCCTTTTTAAATTGCGCTTCGACGTATATACAAGGTTTTTGGAAATTTTGCATTTCAATGATAATATAAAAGGAAAAAGGAGCCTCCTTCATACGCCAATATTAGAGTAAAAATCAGACTATAGAATAATTATTCATCATAAATCAGCTGGCAAGTGATTACACAGATGTGTGGAGAAGCCAGTCTATTGCTGTATTCCCATAAGGTCTTTAGTTTCAATCATGTGGACATAGACCTTAAAGTGATAAATCTTTAAGGTCTTTGCTTGTGGATGAGAATACTGCGTGAGGTCTACTAGTATACATGACATGGATATATAATATAGTATTTGTAGTTTTTGTGAAAGTATTATACATAGTATTGTATTGACAGTATAGGCTAGCCACTTCATCGATATATATACTATGTAGTAGATATATATCGATTAGTCACATGGAATATTAGGCTAGTATTGAAATATCCTATGCTTTCAACTGATGCCCACCCAATCCATGAGAAAGTTACAAAAATTCTTAGCAAGCTATACATTGTAAACAAAGCATTCCCCCTATAAAGCTGTAGACTGATGACGGCTAAAAAGGTAGAGCCCTGATGAATTTACGAAGAGAGTTATTGTTGTCGAAGCGTCGAAGGTTCAGCTTTTAATTTGTATGGCACCTTGCAAAACATTTGTGCGTTGGTGAAAAGACACGTACTTGTCCCTTTCCTTGGAAATGCATGCGAAAAGAAGCCGCTTCTTTTATTTTATGACTTACTATAGAATTGTGAAACATTCCATTTTTAAACAAAAGCTCCTGAGAACGAAAAATTGGAACGTTCCCACACTTTCGACCCAGAGGTGACTGAACTCCGAATAGCGAAAGATTTTCTTGAATATTGATTGATTTTCAAAATTTGAATAGAATTTGACAATTGGAAATCATGATTGAATTTACAGATTGAAAATTCTCTATTTTGAAGTCGCTTTAAAAGAAATATATCGGAAATAAGCATGCAAGTAATCGACAATTATCATACTCCAGTATAATGGAATAAAAATTATGAACATTCCTAGGATGGACATCGAGAGTGTAATCAACATGAAATATTTCGGATAGTATATTTCGATGGGTATTGATTTCCACCTCAATGAAAACACAATCAATCAATGCTACCGAATGCCATCTCGGAGTTCAAAGGTTATTTCTCTCATTATATTGAAATCCTATTATATTAAGCGAGCGATTTCTGTATATCTGTTTATATTTTTATATCTGGTTATTTATGTTCAACGGATCTCGAAAACGGCTCTAACGATTTTCACGGAATTTTAAACATAGTAGGTTTATGACATAAAAATTCGATTGCACTAGGTCTCATCCCTGGGAAAACTCGCTGAAGGACATGAAAAGGATAATTCATCCTTGGAAAAATCTGGTGTGGTACACTCACACAACTTTCCTTGCTCATATTCGAAACTACGATCAGACTTTTGTATATGTGTATATATAATTGTTTTCAGAGTACTTTTTCCTTTGTGTAAATTGTGAAATTCAATGATTTTTTTTAGTCATCATTTTTTTAAAGTCGTCAAAACAGCTGTTCTACAGATGAAATATCTCGACTATGTGTTCTTTTTATGAACTGCTCTACCTACCTACCTCATGCACGAGAAGGAGGTTACAAAGTCCATTTCTCAAGGATGGGGTGGACCCCCCATTAGTTTCCCAGAAAGGAGACTCATGCCAGTTAATAGAGCTGATAAATAACTATACAGAGTATGAATTTGAAAAAAAATCGGTCAAGTTATTTTGAAAAAAATCGTGAAAAACATGGTTTTTTAGTAATTATCCGCCATTTTTCTCAAGAATATTACGGAGCTCCTGCAATTTTCCAAGGAAAAAACTCATGTCATTTCATAGGACTTATGAATAGCTACCCATGGCTTGAATTTGAAGAAAATCGTTAGAGCAGTTTTCGAGAAAACGGTGAAAAACATGGATTTTTAGTCATTATCCGCCATTTTTCTCAAGAATATTACGGAGCTCCTGAAATTTTCCCAGAAATGAGACTTATGCTAGTTGATAGGGCTTATAAATAGCTATCCATGATATAAATTTGAAGAAAATCGTTAGAGCCATTTTCGAGAAAAACGTGAAAAACATGGTTTTTTAGTAATTATCCGCCATTTTTTCCGCCATCTTGAATTGAATTTTATTGAATTTCTTATTGTCGGGTCCTCATGGTATAGGGACCTTAAGTTTAAAATTTCAAGTCGATCGGTTAATTAGGAATGGAGTTATCGTGTTCACAGACATACACACACACACATACACACACACACACATACACACATACACACACACAGACCAATACCCAAAAATCATGTTTTTGGACTCAGGGGACCTTGAAACGTATAGAAAACTTGAAATTGGGGTACCTTAATTTTTTTTGGAAAGCAATACTTTCCTTACCTATGGTAGTAGGGCAAGGAAAGTAAAAAACAGATGATAATTTCGTTGTCTGTCGATAACAGAAGATGCGTGTGCCTGTGTGGGAGATCAGCTGTGTAATCAATTAGCTTATCGTATCTTGCGAGAAATCTAGAAATTTTAATTGACTCGATCAAAATAATCTGATCTGTTGACATGAGATGGTGTATCATAATATTCAAAGTTAATCATTATTTAACAGTTCTAAAGCTGGTTTTACACCCAAGTAATTAACAAAATGTTAATAACTTAATACTTATAGATTCTATTAAATTGAACGGAACTTGACAAACACATATGTTCATCATGTGTATGATAAGTTATGTTCAATATAATAGAATCTATAAGGATTAAGTTATTAACATTTTGTTAATAACTTTGGTGTAAACGCAGCTTAAAGGATTAGTGAGTGTTATTTTGTTATTCAATTTGGTTTGTAAACAATGTGTGGTTCAGGAATAACGAACTGCTGATATGAAATCAGACTCAAAGAAAACCATTCAAATTATATATGCTGGGGACATGAGTGCTTTGGTTGGGGCTGCTCCTCACTACTCGGGAGAAGACTTGCAAAGTGAAGGGTTGAGCGCAGACATTTCGGAAAAGAGAAATAAGCAACAACAACAAAAAAAAGAAAAGAGAACGCAGAGAGGCAGAGAAGAGGTTACCTATCCTAGGAAATATTTAATTTTGCAGTGTGGTTTGAACTTCTAATATAGTAAAAACCGTAACACACATGATTTTATTATCATGTGTTTAAAATATTATTGAAATAACAAATTTGACAAAAACAAACACTTAGTTTCTGGTTTGAACTCAAATGACTGAGTTGTTTTGAAAATGTGTAAGTTGTTAAGAAATAATTACAAGTTTATTGAAGTGTGATGGAAAATCTTGTTCCTGGATAATAAGATTTCCTATAATAATATATCATAATATTACATGTCAGGTTGTTTTTAGTCATCTGAATATTACAAGCATGTTCTTAGACAGAAAGTTACGAAATCATCCATCGCACATAATATTAGTGCTAAGTGCCCCTGAAGAAAAAGGATTGTAGTACGTTAGGGAGAGTAGAATGTGTATTGTTATCACGATAGCGCAAGCACAATTCAGCCACGATCTGCTCATGCCCTTTTAAATTGATCGACCTTTGGGTGTGGATTTTGTGGTTCCTTTCTCGTGATCCGATAGGACAGCTCTATAATAGCCCTACAGTCTACAGCCCTATCGTGTGCTTCAGCCATTTTTCGAAACCCAATGGCAAACACCATATTGAGTTTATAAATTGGTTTTTGAGTTGCCTACATTTGTTTGGATTCATGTAATGAAAGTTGTTACAAACTTTTTTTAAAACTATAGCCAATTTTTGATAATTCCACTTGGGATAAATAAGCTTTTCTCAACTTCTGTTGGGGTTTGTCCAGATTCAATTCAATCATTCGGAATTCCATAGAACCGTTTTTTCTATTTGCAGTGACTGGAATAGTGGGACTGTACTAACGCTATTTCTACAATATTAAAGGAAAATCCCATTTAAATGCTGTAAATCACCCGAAGACTTCTGCTACTGCAAATATTGACAACAGGGTAAACAGCTAGATGCAAATTCGATGAGCGCTTAAATATGAGCGCTTGATAAATTTTTGACAAATTATTTGTCAGCCCGGGATTCGAAACCAGTACCTACTAATTGCCGGTCAGGAAACCCTTACAACAAACTGACAATCTCTGGGTAGCTCTGGATAGTAATAATAATATTATTATTACTGAAATGAGTAACTACAATTCAAAGTTTTAATAGGATGAAATAAATTGTTATAGATTCAAAAATCGATTTAATTCTAGTTTTTTTTCGCGGCATCAACTTGGGCCTACTATATTTAGCTAATAAATGAATAATTTATTGTCAAAAAAATAAAAAGGTCATAACAACGTCATCAGCTTACAGCAATATCGCATTAAATATAACATTTTATTTTCATTATGTCAATCTTTTTTATTTTAAAATCAATTGCCTAGTACTAGTAATAAGTACTAGTCAAGTCGTAATAATAATCATAATTATCGCATCATCAACTCATCGCTGGATGTTAAGCTTAGTTGGAAATAGCATGTGAAGAAGAAGAAGGAAAGAGAACAACTTATAAAATTCAACGGCATAAAATTCAAGAAAATGTACTGGCTACTTGGGAGACCATCAAAGTTGTCGAATTATAACAAATTGCTTCTCTACAAGCCGATTCACGAACAATATTCTTATCAATTTAGCAGAATACTTTATCCTTTTATGTGAAAAATAACCTTCAATTTAATCCTTGACCAATATAGAAGACTAATGGATTTTACCGTCACAAACAATATTCTTATCAATTTAAGTCAAAATAGAATAACTTATTAGTCTTTAACTAGGTGCTATAAAAATCCATAAAAATCATAAACTCATTATTACTCTAATCAGCGAGTATAGAATGTAATAGAGCTGCATTGCTCATGGCTGAATGCAGAGCCTGGCCGTATCAAGGCTTTATATGGCAAGCGTTATGGAAATTGTCCTTATCTCTAGTTCTAATAAAAATATTAGAACGGGATTCATTTCGATGCTTCCATAAGGCTATTCGGTACACTTTTTTTCATCATTTAAATTTACTTATTTATTTATTTATTTACATTACAATACGAGGGCACCAGGAAGAAATACTTCCCATAATAGCCCTCTTGACACTAAAGAAATTACAATTCTAATATATTAATAGTATAATATAATATAGTATAAGTCTAATCTAATATAGAAAATTCACTAAATTAAAGAGAGATAGAAACTACAATATTTTTTAACTAAAATAGAAGATGAAAAAGAGGAATATGATGATGATAAGTATAAATTAATAAGAGAAAAAGAACAAGATCATTATGTCAATATTTTGAACCAACAATTGAAGATGATAACGAGGGGTATGACAATGATGATGATGATGATTATGATGATGAAGACGATAAAGAGGACGATGACGATGATGATGGTGATCATGATCACGACGACTATGTTGTTGAGTGTAATTAAAAAAGAAAAAAAAGAACAAGATAGGCATATCACCAACGAGCAATTGACTCCAACATCAATCTCCTTACTTCGAATTCCGATTCAACCAAGTGTGACCCTCTACTCAGCCCATTCATCAGTCTCTGCAGTCTAGTTAGAGGCGAGAAATAATTATGAACAGTCCTGCTTCTAGGCAAAGAAAACAAGACAGAATTCCTGGCATTGAAGGAGGGCACATAAAAGTTAAGCATTGACAGCAGCACAGGAGAATGCACCACTCCATCAAGCAGCGACCAGAATTAATGAAAAACACTGAAGCTCTGTCCCTGCGTGAACTCAAGGAATCCATCGAAAACCTTTCTCTCAGTGTTCCAGGATAATCTTTTTCAATATAATTGTTAGGATCATTTTAAGAGTGAGAAAAAGTGGAACCGAAATTTTTAAGTCGTCCAATAAGCGAGTTATGGGTTGTTGAAGTGCTAAATTTCCATATTCCGTTTTCTTTCCAGATCATGAACGGTTCCGTCTATATTATTAGAACTTCTCATAAAAATTCAAAAGATGTATCTTTCCAAACTAAAACATTTCATTTACCATATCGTTCATAAATAAAAAAGTAACATTTTTTGTAAATTTGATAACTTGTTTATGTTGGCATAAATCGCGAAAAAACGCACATTAGAGCAAAGCCAATGATATTCTGGATGTATTAAAAAAAAACTCCAATGGAAAATATTCGAAACCGTTCATGATCTGGAAAGAAAACGGAATTTAGCACTTCAACAACCCATAACTCGCTTATTAGACCACTTAAAAATTTCAGTTGCCACTCTTTCTCAATCTTATAACGATCTCAACAACTATATTGAAAAAGATTATCCAATTTAAATAAAAATAAAAAGGTGTAACGAACAGACTTACATCATTCTCTACATAATATTCCTCACCTTTTCATTTTAGTTTCAACTGTTCGAAAGTTATTTGTGTAGAAGCTAGAATAGTTTGATATTCAATGTTTGCATACATTTCTATTTACTTCAATAGACGTAAGCGTTCAACTATAATATGTTATTGATAGAACTTCTAGTACATAAAAAGACCTTTCCATTGATATATGATGATTTTTCGTCATCATCCTCCCCATAAGTGATTCTACTGAGAACACTTTCTCTTACCAGTGATTCCTGATCATACAAGCTTTGAAGAGCATTTCAATGAATCGTGTTCCTCCATTGTCGTGTTCCTCCATTCCTCCATTCATGTGTTACGTCATGAATAAGAAACGAGCTAGGAAAGCTGAAGGCAGGACTTCCGAAACATATTAATTTTTTTTATCTTTTTCTTCTCATACGTTGCTCGTTTTTTAACCTACGACAACGCCCGCGATGGAAGTTCACCGCTCTCCACTTTTATGCCTTGACTCCACACAGTGAGTATAGAATGTGATAGAATGTATACACACAGTGTATTAGAATGTATTACATTCTATACTCACTGACACCACATCCACTACTACTACTATAATGAATAAGTTCACCAATATTTGTCACCGTTATAAGTTCACTGTATTTTTGTCTTCTTGTTTTTGACTCTTAAGCCTGGCTTTCATTAGTAGAGTTATGATGACAATTTATGATGACAGAATAATGTGATATTCGAAAAAGTCACTTGTTGCAAATCTTGAGATTTGACTCTCAAACCTAAAACTGCTGCAACAGTCATATGGCAATGCGTGAAATAGTCGAATTATACATGAAATGAAAGATAATTTAATACTCTACAATATCGTAATTAGCACATTCTTTTTTCTTCAATTGTTGAAAAGTTATAAGACTTGAAAGAGCGAAAAATGGAAGAAAAACTGGGTTTTCGAAAATGCATCACTTTAGAACATATATATCTCGAAAAGTATCAGATTTATCGAAAACCTCTACCAAACAAAACTTGGAGGAAATTTATTAAGCTTCATTTTTATGTAGTTGATTTTGTCAATAGAACTCTTTGTTTTCAAAATATAAGCATGTAAGTAATAAGTGGAAAATGTAACTTTCAAACCAACCTCATCCCTTCAGCTCATGATGTAGGGGTTGGGATTTTTGATATTCTCACCTCCAAACTAGTGTCAACAAAGCTACAAAGTCTAAAATTGAGTTCCAAACATTCCCTCCAAATTTCATTGTCAACTGATCTATTGTTGCTGAACAGGAAATTTCACAGATTTTTTTGAGTTCAGTTCATCACGACGAATCACCATCCTGTAAACATTTATTACTATTCTTGAGAAATAAGCTAATATAATCAGCAAGAAATAAAATATCAAATATAACAAGGCAACATACATGAGCAGATCTCTATACAGCATAATGATATACAAACATATAAATAAAAAATAAGGCATCAAACAATAAAATTACATAGACTGAACAACCACTAGATTCATGAAGCTCTAATCAACATCTCAGTTGAATTTTTCAATTCAACTCCATCTCCGATCACCTTCAAATTACATTGTTCCCACAACAGATCTTGTATTATGCTGTAGACAATTTCTATAAACTAATAGGCCTGTCACCTGAACATTCCATCACTTGAAACATTACAAAATCAGGTATTAAAAGAATAATTCTGTGGATTTAATCGATAAATGTATTTCACCTTTTACATAATTGAATCTGTTTTTCTTATTTTTACTGCCTTAATATTGGGCATTGTATTATATTGATATACATTATATATTTTCAATTCAATTCAATTTATTTCACCAAAACACAGAAAACAGTACAAAGATGTGACGATCAGAGAAAAAAAAGAACAATAATATTATTATTATTCTAAATATCTATATCAACTACCTGAAAAATACGGCTGGAGGTGAAGAACTACTGGCATAAGTTAAACACTTGTTCGCCAGTAGGAGTAGAGACTTAACTGTTGAACTGTCTAAATCTTAAACTAATAATTTTAAATGGAATCTCTTCATTCAAACAATGGTAAGTATATTTAAAATAAATGATATCAATTTGTGAATTGATCCTGACAATAATGAATAGTTTTAAAAGCAGAAAAAATTTTGAACTCATAAAATATTAAGATGGGAGTAATAGTTGTGAAGTATCCAGTTTTTAATATTTATTGGAACAAACTTAATAGGTACACCGATGAGCTCGTTCGGGATGCAGTTTACAATCTTTGGAGCGATGTATACCAGCTGCTCACGAAAGACCGTTAAATTAGAATCATAAGTAACATATCTATGTAGATTGTATCTTGTTCTATGAGTTACATTGATTGTTGAAAATGAACTTCTATGTTTATTGAAATATTTGAATATGCTAAGCACATAGAGTTGACGGATTGACATGACTCTCAGTTCACTGAATGCAATTTTTGAAGGGAACAATATGGGTTTATTTAAAATGGTTTTTATGATCATTTTCTGTATAATGAATAGTGGTAGCAGAAGAGTGTCATAAGTACCTCCCTAAACAACCAAGCCATAATTTAACAGAGATTGTACAATTGCAAAATAAAGCATTCTCAACTTTGATAAATCAAGTATCGGCCTCAACTTATAAAAATTATAGGAGACAAACCTTAGTTTATGGCATAGGTATTCAATATGCCTTCACCACTTGAATCCCTCCTCGATTATCAAGCCTAAATATTTTATTTGACTAGTCCTTTCAATCAATCTCAGGACATCTACAGAAAGCATCATCAAATAAATTACAATTTAAATGCAATTTAAGTTTACAATTTGTCTCTTCATGTCCAGAGATATTTCTTGAAAAGGCGATATATTTTGTTTTTTCAATATTTAAGTTTAGGGAGTTAATATCTAACCATTTCTTCAGAGTGGAGATGTGTCTAGAGGCGGCTCCATAGACTCTCTGCCAGGTGCTCTCTCCAAACAACACCACAGTATCGTCAGCAAAGAGAATACCACACCACCAAGGAATAAGATTGGTGATAAGACAGCTCACCTGATTTGAATAGAGGTTTGATTTTGGCGACCTTGAACAATTGTGGAAAACTCCCTCGCAAAAACATTTAATTATAATTGATTGATTGATTAGCTGCCTTTATTAAAAACCTAGGAGGGCGAAGTTAGGGCGCAGCCGGCCCTCTCTTACACTTAACCCTCCAATACAATTCTAAGTAAAACTAAAACACTATACAACAAAGATTATAAGATAAAATGAAACAATTTACAAAATAATAAAATTTTCAAATAGCGAATGAAAGAAAGAAAAAAAAAACAAAATTTCTTTCTAATTTGAATCAGTGGAAATAATACAATAAGAAAAAGAGAAAACTGAAAAGTGAAAACGGAAGAAACGTCAGTTAAAATCCATAGATCATTTCGATAGAAGAAAAAGAAGAAAGAGAGGAATAAATTAAAGAAGGAAGAAAGGACACACACACACACACACACACACACACACACACACTAACACACACGTTAAGATTTAGTGAACATTCCAGCCGAGTCCACCACCTCTGATCCACCGCAAGACAGCCGCACCGAACCGACGATGTCCCTCAACAAGCCTTAGCTCAGCAGGCAGAGATGGCATTGATGTGAGAGGATAGGCAATGAAATCGGCTACTATTTTTTAAATTTTACTATTTATACCATCAATACCTGGACATGTATCATTTTTCAGACTGAGTATGGCATTTTTTATTTGAATTTCAATTACCGGTTGCAAGACAAAAGAGTCGGTCAATCTCGAGTTATTTTTCTTATATTTGAATTCATAAGGCAATTCACTGGCTGGTATATTTAGGTTAAATATAAGCATAAGTTTTACCAACATTTC
>NC_052518.1:96550624-96585275 GCF_014356525.2 Nilaparvata lugens
TACTCACATGATAACTGTTTGCTAAAATAATAAGTTGGTTACTGGTTTAGTTTGTTATCTACGTGAATAAGATGGTTCTTCAAATGGCTAAGAATTTTTAAGATATTTAAACATGGCGCAGTCAAGGAATTGAACAGAAAGGAGAATGATAATTGAGTGAGTGAACAACGACAGGATTGAGTGAGTAATAAGATTGGGTAATTATCGTATTATTATATTTTTTCTTAAAAGACGAACATGGAATTCAACAAGCCAGAACCGTTACTATGCAACGGGGAAAATGTTTCACAAAATTTCGAATTATTCAAGAAAAATATCGTAAATTATTTTATAGCGACTGAAACAAATAAAAAATCCAACCAAATTCAAGTTTAAGATTTAAAAACTTGTTAGGCAATGAAGCTTTGATTTTATATGAATCGTTACAAGATGTGGATGAGCCAGAAACGTAGAATCAATGTTAAAAATATTAGAGAGCTATTGTTTACCAAAAAATGAGATCATGAATGTATACAATTTTATAGCTTGCAAACAAGAGGAAGGTCAATCATTTAATTCATTCTATGCAACTTTGAAGGGGCTAGTGACAAGATGCGAATTTGGGGACAAGAGGATAAGTTATTGAAAGCTATGATTGCATTGGGGTTAAGGTCGAAAGAAATGCAACAACGTGTGTTGCGAGACAACGCCTCGTTGGAAAAAATAATTGATTATTGTCGCAGTGTTGAAATAGGTGAAAAACATGAGAAGTCAATAATGAAGAAAAGTCACGAAAGGAAGTGCACCCATTTCCAAGTATGATAAAGGATAACAAACTCATATCAGAAGATTGTATGCGGCTATTGCGGAATGCAGCATGTAGAAGGTAGGAGCTGCCCAGCGTCTGGTAAAAGCTGTAATAAATGTGGTAAGATGAATCATTTTAGCAAAATGTGCCTGAATAAAGCTAGGAGAAATGATTTCAGAGTGAGTGAGCAAAGGCTACCTCAACCATTACATAATGTTGTGGAAAATCCAACAGCAATAGAAGAAGCTCACGAGTTTATTGATTCAGTATATCTAGTTAACACTGTCAATGAAAAGGCTTGGTTCAAAACATTATTAATTGAACATAAACCAGTAAACTTCAATGATACAGGAGCAGAAGTGAATATATGCCATATGAATTGTGAAAGACAGTGTGTTATTGAGTAGGTTGAAAAAGAGTAGTGTTCGATTAGAAGCATACGGAGGATTTAAAATTTCACCTCTGGGTCAGTTCACTGCTCAAGTGGAATCAGAAAAAAGATTTGATTTGATAAACTTTGTTGTGGTCAAAGAGAGTACAGTACCGATTCTGGCCTTGAAGCTTGTATTCAGTTGAATCTGGTGAAACGAATTGATGAAGTTCAGAAGCTAAGTAAACACACATGTGAAGGATAGAACGTATTCTGATGTGTTTACTGGCCTTGTTTTTCCCCGACAAGTGCAAAACTCGATTAAAAAAGGACGCAATGCCACAATGCCAGTTCAGCGAGACGTATACCAATGAAGATTCAAGACAAATTTAAAGAAAAAGTTGATTTGAGCATGGCGGATATGGTTCATTGTGTTACTGAGAATGGCGAAGTTGAATTTTCAGAGAAACGCTTGAATAATTTGTAACAGAAACACAGAATGATGATGTTTTCGGAAAGTTAGATTATTGTGAAAATGGCTGGCTTAATAACATAGTTGATGGAGGAGAACTAAGGCATTTTTTCAAAATAAGAAATGAAATACAATTTAGCAAGGGTCTATTGTATTAAATTCAAGAATTATTATACCCAAGAATTTGAGAGTTTTATCTTGAATAGGCTCCATGAAACGCACTTAGGAGAACAAAAATGAACAGCATTGCCTCAAAATATATTATTGGCCAGGAATAAGAGCAAACATAAAAATCTGGCTGAATCTTGCACGCATTGCCAAAAATATAGAAGTCTCTCAGTTCACTGAATGCAATTTTTGAAGGGAACAATATGGGTTTATTTAAAATGGTTTTTATGATCATTTTCTGTATAATGAATAGTGGTAGCAGAAGAGTGTCATAAGTACCTCCCTAAACAACCAAGCCATAATTTAACAGAGATTGTACAATTGCAAAATAAAGCATTCTCAACTTTGATAAATCAAGTATCGGCCTCAACTTATAAAATTATAGGAGACAAACCTTAGTTTATGGCATAGGTATTCAATATGCCTTCACCACTTGAATCCCTCCTCGATTATCAAGCCTAAATATTTTATTTGACTAGTCCTTTCAATCAATCTCAGGACATCTACAGAAAGCATCATCAAATAAATTACAATTTAAATGCAATTTAAGTTTACAATTTGTCTCTTCATGTCCAGAGATATTTCTTGAAAAGGCGATATATTTTGTTTTTTCAATATTTAAGTTTAGGGAGTTAATATCTAACCATTTCTTCAGAGTGGAGATGTGTCTAGAGGCGGCTCCATAGACTCTCTGCCAGGTGCTCTCTCCAAACAACACCACAGTATCGTCAGCAAAGAGAATACCACACCACCAAGGAATAAGATTGGTGATAAGACAGCTCACCTGATTTGAATAGAGGTTTGATTTTGGCGACCTTGAACAATTGTGGAAAACTCCCTCGCAAAAACATTTAATTATAATTGATTGATTGATTAGCTGCCTTTATTAAAAACCTAGGAGGGCGAAGTTAGGGCGCAGCCGGCCCTCTCTTACACTTAACCCTCCAATACAATTCTAAGTAAAACTAAAACACTATACAACAAAGATTATAAGATAAAATGAAACAATTTACAAAATAATAAAATTTTCAAATAGCGAATGAAAGAAAGAAAAAAAAACAAAATTTCTTTCTAATTTGAATCAGTGGAAATAATACAATAAGAAAAAGAGAAAACTGAAAAGTGAAAACGGAAGAAACGTCAGTTAAAATCCATAGATCATTTCGATAGAAGAAAAAGAAGAAAGAGAGGAATAAATTAAAGAAGGAAGAAAGGACACACACACACACACACACACACACACACACACTAACACACACGTTAAGATTTAGTGAACATTCCAGCCGAGTCCACCACCTCTGATCCACCGCAAGACAGCCGCACCGAACCGACGATGTCCCTCAACAAGCCTTAGCTCAGCAGGCAGAGATGGCATTGATGTGAGAGGATAGGCAATGAAATCGGCTACTATTTTTTAAATTTTACTATTTATACCATCAATACCTGGACATGTATCATTTTTCAGACTGAGTATGGCATTTTTTATTTGAATTTCAATTACCGGTTGCAAGACAAAAGAGTCGGTCAATCTCGAGTTATTTTTCTTATATTTGAATTCATAAGGCAATTCACTGGCTGGTATATTTAGGTTAAATATAAGCATAAGTTTTACCAACATTTACAAAGTATTCATTTAATTCATGTGCATTTAATTGTATGTCATTTTCTTTCCTTTTCCTATCTAGTAGTTCATTTATGTAAGACCATAATTTTTTTGCATTATTCCCACATTCGTTAATTTTAGTTTTATAATAATCATCATTTGTACGATTTATAAGATTATTCAGTAGGTTCCTATATGTCCTGAATTTATTTTTCAAGTTAGTATTGAAAGGTTCCTTTTTTAGTTGCTTGGCAATTTTATCTCTTTTATTAATAGACTCTATCAAGCCCAGCGTGATCCATGGTTTCAGTAGTTTTTTCTTATGCATAATTTTTTTCCATATTTAGAAATATGTATATAATTTGTAAGCGTATCAACAAATCTCTCAACCATAGAATCAACAGAATCATTATTGTCCAGAAATCCCCATTTTACATGCAGTACGTATGTTTTAAGTTTGTTAAAATCAATCATAGTAATTATATTTGTCTGTGTGAGGCAATTTACTGTTTAGATTCATATGAGGAGTGGTAGCAAAGTGATCAGTGATTCAGCTTCAACCAACTACATTGTCCTAACATTGATATTTCTTGTATAGCTAATTTGTTATGTAGCTAAATCTATAGCTTAATCTGTATCTATCTGCTTCTATAGCTAAATTGGTTCTGGGCTTCTCTTATGTACCCAAATAATACATTAAAAAATCAGAACTACAATATAAATTGCAAGCACACCCCCTTTTTTATGTATATATTGACTGTACTATTGTCGTGGCCGATACAAATTGTTAAGTGTTTGTCTGTGGCAATAAATTGATTTGATTTGAAGTGTATGCAACACGGAATAGAAAGGAGTCGGCTACATTATACAGTGCGTTCATTATGCCGCGCAAATCTAAATAAACATGATGTCTGTGAATATTACTCACAGACTCCAGAAAAACACGATTTCATATTCGGTGTATGAATACCGCATAATCACTGATATGATAATCATATGTCATAAATCAGTTGTTTAAATTAGTCTAAATCATCAGAAAGTTTGTTATTTTATCTCAGTTTATTTTAGTCAATAAAAGCCATTATTCTAGCTCTTCAATAGTCTCTATTTATTACAATCACTATCTATAAATGGAGGAACTTATATAAAGTTATTTAATGTGTACTAGTTACAACAGGTCTGCAGTATTGCTTTGTGTACGATAATAATAATAATACTGAGGGTGATGCCCACATATGCTCTTTAGGCTTGTGCGTGGGTAATGAGTGAGAGGGATGATGATGAGAGATGACGACTACATTTAAGATAATCGGGACCGACGGCTTATCGTCTCCTCCGAAAGACGGGTCAAACGGCTCAGATAATGTATGCATGTGGTTTTGTATCATGGTGCAACATTTTCGAATCAAACTAAATTTGTAATTTCAAATTAAAATGATTTTGTAGAAAAAATCAATTATTGTTGAGGATGATAACCTCAAAAGCTCCAGGCTCTTATCATCTTATAAATGCAATATATGTGCATGCGATGCAATTGGTAGACACGGGGCGAGCGTCTGCCTAGTTGAATCTTTCACCACTTACGCTCCGACTGTTTGTCCACGAGTTAAGCACGGAGCACACTGGAGACGCGCCGCGCCGCGCAACCGTGGGCGCCGTGGAATTATTCCGGTTGAATACTTAGCATGTAAATAAGTTGTTAGAATAAGCACACTGGGGCGCGCCGCGCCTCGCTTCGCCGCGCAGCCGTGGACGTCGTGGAAATATTCCGTTGCCGGAACTTTTGGGAGAATACGGAGCGGAATTTTTCCAGCCGACCGTCCATCTTTTGCCTATCACCAAAACCTAAATCGCGTAAAAATGGAGACAGAGAAATTGTGATTTCAGATTCGGATTCAGCGCCCTCAAATTAATATGATGCCTAGCGAGTACTTGGAAATGAACATGTTTTTTCTTGATTGTATATAACTCCATTTAGCCCTTTATTTTCTTTCTTGATTCTCATGATCTCTCAGAATTTGATGTTGATATTATGATGTACTATCATGATATATTAAGATGTACCATATTGTTGATATTGAGAATACTATCTACATAATTTCAATCCATTTACAATCACTGTGTCTCGAGAAATGGCATGTAGACAAAGCTGCGATTAGCAGTAATTATCTGCCATTATGTTGTTAAATACTTAGAATAACAAATAGGAATCTGAATAACTTGAATCAAGATAAAAAGAACATATTCACGGAATTATAACCCTTTTTTCACACCAGTATCAGAAGAGGAAGTAATTAGGACAGTTCTGAATCTGAATTGCACATTCAATATAAGAAAATGTTTTTTGTTAATTAGTACAAGACGAACCATTCCTCGACGCAGGCCTAGCCTAGGAGTGTACTTTATATATTTTTTTGTTTGTTTCAAAAAATTGTGAAATGAAGTGAATAAAGAAGATGAATGAGGAAGATATTCTGATTTTAATGAACCTCATGTGGAAAACACTTGTTCCAAACTAGTAAGTTTATTATTTTTATTTTAAAAACACGTTTTCTATCTTTTCAATAAGTCGCCTGATTTATAATTTGTGAATAGAAAAGCACAAGAGTAGAATTACCTCCTCAGAAATGAGATACCTAAGGAGGGTGGTTGGAAAAACCAAAAGAGACAGAGTGAGAAATAGTGTGATCAGAGAAACATTAAAACAGGAGGAACTGATTACCACTGTTCAACGAAAAACCCTTGGATGGTATGGCCATGTAGCTCGGAAGAGTGATGAACGAAAGGCAAGGCTGGTTATGGAGGCAAGACCGGAAGGAAAACGAGGAAGGGGACGGCCACGACTGCAATGGAATCAGTATGTAGAGAGTATAGCTGCTGGAAGAAGTGAGACAATGAATGAAGTAAATGGCACAGGATCGTATAAAGTTTAGAAAATGGTTGAAGGAACCCGACGCTTAACGGCGAAAGGGTATGAAGAAGAAGAAGAAGAAGAAGAAGAAGAAGAAGAAGAAGAAGAAGAAGAAGAAGAATAGACTTGGAAAAAATGAAACATAAGGTGGAAATATGAATTGAATATTCAGTAAGCAATTTCAAATATCTTGGTTCTATCATAACAGACGACAATAATGTTGAAACTGGCATAAAAGCAAAACTAGCTGCTGCAAACAGATGCTACGAGTATGCTCTGACCCAATATTTGAGATCCAAAACCCTGTCCAGGAAAGTGAAAATACAAATATATGAAACAGTCATAAAGCCAATTATTTTGTATGGAGCAGAGACATGGGTTTTGACAATGAAGGATGAGGATCTATTAAATATTTGGGAGCGAAAGGTTTTGAGAAAGATATTTGGCCCTGTATATGTTAATGATGAATGGAGAATACGATCAAATCAAGAGCTGCGTGATAGAAATGTAACAGACGTAACAGAAATGTCAAATAGTTGACGAGATCAAACTGAGGCGTTTGAGTTGGCTGGGACACGTTAAGAGGATGAGTGACTCAAGAATTGTGAAAAAGGTCTTCAGGAACAACCCAGGAGGGAGAAGGCTGAGAGGACGTCCGAGAAAGTGTTGGCTGGAGGATGTGGAGGATGATATTAGGAAGCTGGGTGTCAGGGGATGGAGACATAAGGCTGCCGATAGAGACGAATGGAGAGGCTTTTTGAAGGAGGTCAAGGCTCTGAATGAGCTGTAGCGCCAAGGAGTAAGTAAGTATTAAATAACATAAGATATCTATTTTGAAGGGATCTGACTAAGTTCTACTCCCTTCGGACCGGTGACGACTTGAAACAAGGTGGGCTCACCAATTTTCAAAATAAAAATCACTTGGTTTGGAGGCCACCCAACTCCCTAGCTTCCATTCATCTATCATTATCCCCTGTATTACCCTCGAAGTACTAACCTATAGTGTGGTCCACGTTATTGGCAATAAAGAAAGATAGCAGAACAACGTTACCGATCCTCTGTCTTGTCAATGCCTTCTATAGACGGAAGCTGATATAGGTTTGACTATGTTCATTCTCGTTTAAAATAATCAATATTTATATTTTATCAAGCAAGAAATTATACTTTTCAATAATTTCATAATACATTTCCATAGTTAATATGAAATATTTTGTTAAATAATAAACTCTATATCGATCTGGCAACAGAGCAAAGCGAGAAAGAGATAGTCAATAATCAATTCCAAATCCATTTCCACAAGCAATCAAATTTTTGTTATACTATTAACGGTTCATTTTTGTTTGAAACTACAATTATATCTATTAATCAAGAAATTATACTTTTCAAAAATTTCATAATGAATTTTCATAGTTGATATAAAATATTTTGTTTATTAATAAACTCTATATTGTTAAAGCAGAGCAAAGCGAGAAAGAGATAGCGCTATCCGCTTTGTTGGATGATAGACAAGAAGAGCAATAGCATTGCTACTCAAACACTGCCATTATAACGTGGACCTCACTGTAGAACTGTCATGGACATAATGCTCAGCAGAGCAAAAATTCCCGAAAAAATATTAGCATGTATTTTATCGATATTGAATTTAGGTCAATACCATTATTTTTAAAAAGTATAGTTTTCGTTGAGAATGAGTACAACTTGAAAGTCTGTGAGTCGAATTAAGAAAACATTCAAAAAGGTCTGACAAAGAAACCGAGGCTCCAGGAGTCTGAGTCGGATCAAGATCACAAAGAGGGGAAAAGTGCAGAATATTGCACCGTAGCTAATGTTGAAACGTTGAGGGTGCGAGGGACCAAGTGAGATGTTTGGGTGGTGATAATACAGAAGTGGGGTGTTTTGCAAAACGTGTTTACAGCCTCCAAGCACAGATAATAGGAACAACATACCCCAATAAATTATGTTTCTCTAATCCGTGCTCCAAGCTTCCTTCCTTTCTTCTTCGAAAACATCTCTATTGACCGTGAACAGACTTTACCTACATTGGTATCATACAGAAACGAGGGAGACAAAAGACAAAGCACATCATCTCACTCATCGGCACTCCCTGTTTCCTGAAACGTTATTGTTACTAGTTGGTACTTTGGAAAAAGGGACAAGCTTACCATAGCAGAGATGAGAAGAATAAAAAATATCAGTTGAAACTCAAAACAGGGGGAAGAAAATACTTTGCAAAACAATAAAACATCAAGAGGCGAGCTGAGAAGTGAAACATGTAAAAAGTGAGAAAAACGATTGTGAAGGAGAGCGCGGAGTGTGTGATAAAGAAGAAGAAGGAGAAGCGGAATAGAGAAAGCCTGAATCAGGTATGACTAGGAGAAACGGGACGGAGAGAGATACAATAAAGAAGACCTATGAAAAGGAAAACTTTGAATGAGACAATATCTAAGTACCATTCATTGACAAGCCACTTTTATCAAAATCAATTACTTTAATTGGGTTCGGAATAGAATTAGTTGGCTGTGAAGTTGGATTTGGAATTGATTACAATGATAGCATAGCAACTAGGCTATAGTAAGGTTCATGAAGATAAATACATATCTTACTAAACATATCAATGCTGCCCAAACAATGGCAGTGTTTGATTAGCAATGATATTGCTATCTTTGTCTATTATTCAACAAAGCCGATAGCACTATCTCTTTCTCGCTTTGATATGTTGCAAGATCGTCTTTTAACAATGTAGAATTAACAATTAATAAAATATTCCTTCCATCTTTATTATTAAATTATTGAAGAATATAATTTCTTGCTTGATAAAATATATTTGATTATTTTAAACGAAAATGAGCCGTTAATATTACATCAATAAAACTGTATCAGCTGTACAGAAGGCATTGACAAGACAGAGGATCGGCAACGTTTTTCTCCTATCTCTCTCCACTGCCATTATAACGTGGACCTCACTATAGGCCTATGTTGAATTGAAAAATCATACTTTGAAAAAACCGTCGTTCATTTGATTTTCGTAAACCTCAAAACTGCATCCTACTTTATACTCCAAACGTTCTATTTGATTATGATGAACACGAGGCACTTATCGAGATGATATGTATTTATCTTTTATACTGAAGGAAATTCTGGAAGAAAAAAGGATACCTTTTTTACGGCTATGTTCAATATTATAAAATTTACGGCTATACTTGATTTCTCAATTAACGTAGGTGAATTTTTTTTTAAGGTCGACTTTCTGAGTAGATTTCTGCCCATACCGTCCTCTATCAGAATCCCCAGTGTCGCTATGGGCCGGCTAGACTCAGTCGGCGTCTGGGGTGGGCCGCAGCAGGGGACGGGACGCTTTGTGTGGTGTCCGTCAACCAGCCTAGCTCGTGTCGGGAGTTGGAACAGGGCCTTGAGTGCCTTGTTGAGATGATTTCCTCTTTTAGGAAAGAGGGGCCGTGCATTCGCACTGCCTAACAGGGCCCTGGAACCGGGCTTCACTGAAGGTCACCGAGTCCAACACCTCAGGCACCGGCTGTCTGTGGCTCTCAGGAATGCGATCTCCGGGACGGGAAAAGTGTTCCCAATCCCTACTGGACGTTCTCTTTCTATTCCACTCGAAATCCACAAGATAAAATGGCCCTGGAACCGGGCTTCACTGGAGGTCACCGAGTCCAACATCTCGGTCACCGGCTGTCTGTGGCTCTCAGGAATGCGATCTCCGTGACAGGAAAAGTGTTACCAATCCCTGTAGGAGGTCCTCTTGCTATTCCACTCGATATCCGCAAGATAAAGTGCCCCAGAACAGGACTTGGCCATAAGTCGCCTAGTTGGGTACTCCCTGTACCCGGCTCTCTGGAGTCGTCAGGAATGCGGCTTACGAATCGGAACAAATTGGTCCGGTCTCTAGATGCCTTCCTTCTCCTATTCCGATCTTCTTCGGAATATTCTCGAGTCCCGTTAGATTTTGGTCCAAATCTAACTTGTTGTTGCAGGTTGAAACAGGCTGGATAGCTGCCACGAAGTGCAAATGATGTCGTTCATACCTCGCCTTCTCGCCAGCGCTGTAACTAGATGCCCACACGTCCTTTCTTAACTCCAGCTAAGGAAAGACGTATTTTGACGTTGTAGTAGAAGAACGTAGGATGTCTGCGGCACTAATTGCGTTCAATCCGACCGTGTCCTGCTCCGTTTTTTGAACTATTTTTAACGTTACTACAGTCTAATTTCTTTGGATAATAGTACTAGTTTTCTTTGAATATTATTTATCAGTACTAGTTTTAATAACTAATATTCAAAGAAAATAGACTGTAGTGTCGTTAAGAATAGTTCAAAAAACGGACTAGATATAGTGAAAACCACTGATATATTAAAACAATCCACGACCATTCCATTTCAATGTAGAATGCTTCTCCAACTGCTTCATATTTTATTAGTCTATACATAAATATAATGAGAATTATTATCAGCTGATGAATAGCATATATGGTCTGTACACAGCTTGAGAGCAAGTTCAGTTCAATCGAATGAACCTATTGGGAATAATAAATCACAAGTACTAATCACAGATTTAGATCAAATAGTCGAAAATACAATAATTGAACATCATGTAAGGTACAAAGTAAGAGACAAGTTTAAGCTCGCTACCAGCTATAAGTGCCTTCCAGGTAACAGAACAATACACTAATAAGGCTAATGTAGCGGTATCAGAGAACAATAGAGTATGCAAGTGAAGAGTTGAAAGATGATCCTTTTTAGGCCTCTATTGAACAATTCTCAAAGGGCTGTTTCCAGAACCCGAGTAGCAACCTGACAATTCAAAATTTCATTGTAAGATCAGAATTTTGGAAAGTGGAGAAACCCAGACCTCTATCCTGTCAATAAGCTAATAATAGAAGCATAATTGCATTCTATTTGTAAGGGCCCAGATCCAAAATAACGGATTTTGCAAACACAATGGGACATAAATAAATCGTTGATACTTTCATACTTCAGAAGGAGAGATATTCTTCAGAGATATTTCAGTTTCATCAATCTTGAGTTTTAACAGAATTATCCTTACATCACTGAATCAGACATTATTATGTATACTCTGTCAACCTATAGTGAAATCCACGTTTATAAAAGCAGTATTTGATTGACATTGTGTTGCTATCCTTTTCTATCATTTGACAAATGAATCGAAGGATGAGACACTCGATTGGAATTCAATATTATACTTCAAAATCATGAATTGAATTTCATGTATGCTATGAAAAAAACATATACATTCCAGTTTCACTATGAGTTTCAACGAAAACCTGCAATCTCGGAGGGGTGATTAGAAAACAAGTGTGAAACGAAGTATTGGGTTCATCCCTAGATGTAAAGGTGATCACAGACTTATGCGCCACGAACACACATACATACATTTAATAATAAATAAATGTTTATTTCCCAGAAAACTAAAACTACAACATCAATTGCACATTGCACAAAATATTAAATAAATTACAATTACATACAATAGTTACAAAAATTTCTTATAATGTGTCTTTTTTCTGGGTGGAAATTGACCTACTCCACTATGGCGTATCATGTTCTAGAGTAGGTTTTAATTTACTTACATACTTCGCTGTTCATCAGCTTTTATTATTATATATGTATCTTACTGTACAAATACAGATATAATAAGCTGATTAATCAGCTGATGAAAAGGAAAATGCGTGTACGCAAAAGCAAATGGTCTGTTCTCACCTAAAGATCGTCAATAAAACATGTTGCATATAATTCAGAATCTCAATGTAATGGTGAACTTGACTAGTGTAAATAAGTCAGAATTGAAATTCAAGGCTGACAGCTAAAATCATTTATTCATTTATTCATATGCAAATACAATTTAGGTAAAAACAACAAGCATTTGCCCATAACTGCTTCAAACCTTAATTTGGAATACACAGTCTAAAGGTTATGTTATCATCACGTGATAGCGCATGAAATACTGACAATCCTTGTGATAGCTCCCAAAACACAATCAGCTGGATGATAAGTTACTACAAAATGCACTTTCAATGTTACCCTAATAAAACCTCAGAAAGGACGGAAAGCGAGTCAATTCCGTTGGCCAACAAACTTGATTTGTTTAAAGATGCAAAGAATATGTGTTGAAAATTTGAAGTTGATCCATGAAAGGAATCGAACAAATAAACCCACCAACTGACAACGACTCGAGGCTCTAGTCAACAATACGCTTGTTCAATAGATTTCAGGATTCGATCAAAGAAGGTTCGAATACTGGATTCCTACATATCAGTATCAGTAAAAATGGTTGGTACAGTGAGAATATTATTCAATTGTTTTATTTTGATTGTTTCTATGGATTGATTCATACTTGCTCGGCCGTGCTGAGTGAAAATATATTTCGAAATAAATATTTGGAAGTTATAATTTTCAGACGTATATACGGTCCAGTTCATATTGATAGTGAGTGAATATAATTCATGGCCGGCCGGGTACTGGGTTGGTCTTGTCTCTAGACCAAACTCCACTAGCACTGCCTGATTCGAGGGTTCGAATCCCGGCGATGGCATGGGCATTTGATCATCTCATCAATTCAACAACGCACTTCCCATTACCCATGCAGAAGCAAAAACGATCATGTGGGCATCATCTTCAAAAAAAGAAATCAAGAGCTGCGTGATCCCCAAATGTTATCGAGATAAAAGTTAGACGTTCAGTCGAGCTTCAATCTTCAATGAAATCCAATTTTTTGTTTCGATGAACCTCGGTCAGGACTGCTCGGTTTATCTTAAGGTGCGTACAGATATACGCGCCGCGAACATGAGCAATTCACTTTTAATCAGCTGATGCCAAGCTTTTTATATCTGTATCTTACCGTTTCTGTAAAAATACAGATATAGTCAGCTGATTAAAAGTGAATTGCTCATGTTCACGGCGCATATATCTGTACGCATCTTTATACATCAGCTCAGATACTATTGCTGGTTAGATGTTGTGATTTATATCCATAATGAAAACACTGGGAAATTGTCATTATATATCAGATTCAATCAAACTGAGTTTGAGGTATCATGAACCACGTTTCTGAGGTGTGCATCGCGGGTCCAGTGTAGATAAATCCAGCTTTGAAGTAACTTCAATAAAGTTACTTATAACTTACTTTGTCCTTTGGAACTTTACAGGTTCCGATTGTTAACTCAGTTTAAAAACAGTCAGCTGAGAGTGCACTTGAATGTAAACAAATTGAACGTTCATGCAAGCTGGAATGAGAACGAATAGCCTTGATAACAAAGCTTGCAACTTCAATTTATCAAGCAAGAAAATATTGTGAAATCATTTCTCTAATGTGGCACTTTTTCATATTGATACTTTTTCAGTTTTGGTCAAATACCTGTTGTTTTTACCTGCATTGTTTCTATTGTCTATTTAATAAATAAATAACATAGAAGGAAAGAAAAGGTTTTGGTTTATCTCTTCTGTGCTAGTAGTGAGAAGGAGAAAGAGTTCTGGACACCTGATCTACCTTCCATGTAATGGTACTACCTTGCATACTATCCACTGTGACTCACTGACATTTCTGATTGACTTCATTTGATACTAAATGCAATCGTATCACTATCGAACTCTCAATCACCAACGATTCTATTTAATTCATAATCATTTAAATGGTATTCATCTGTTCATCTAATCGACCCCTCTGCCTACTTGTCAATAGAATGAACTACTTGGATGACTAATTACCACTTGGTGACTATGTATTATCTGAATTTGGGAGAGGAATAGCAGTAGGTTACCTTATTTTTCCCCTCCCTATCATTTTCATAATGTTCTTATTGTATAGATGAATAAAGAATTGAATTTATTTTGCATTCCAAGTCATGTGAAAAGCATGTCAGGTAAATTGTTTCTCATGTCTAGTCAGTTATTTAATGTATTATAACTTGACCACTTTGATGTTGCCGCCCCTTTCAACTAGTGAACACCCAATTTTCAACAAAACATTGCAAGCAGACTTTTGTTTGCAAGGTGAATGTTTAAAAGACAAAGATTTCCCAAGAAATGAGGGTCAGAAAGAGGTTGAAAAGGGATCAATTGATGAGGTTTTTGTTGCAGAAGTGACAGCTTGGAGTTGTATGCCACTCCCGCCCTATTCAAATAGACAATATCTTCTACTTTCTTTTCAGAAATTCTTTTACTAAACTGGCTCTATTATCACCAAACTTTACTTTCCCACACTCACTCAAGACTCAGATGCCAATCAACTCCACATATTCAAAAGTTCTGAGTAATATTGATTCATTTCAAAAATTGAAGTTGAGTAAGAAAATTGAAAGTCGTAATCGAATTTGAAAGACCTATATTAACTTTAAGATATAATTACTCTAATTATATATGGAAGAGTTAGTAAGAAACGCATGAACGTGTGTAAGAACATACCAGAATGTGACATCAAACAAGAGAACAACAGACAAATATGTGATCAGCGGAGATGCCCAATTTGAAATTGATATACTTTGAATATGAATAACAGCAATTCAATCAATAAAAAGCAAGGAATTATTGCTTATAGTAAAATGATAAAAATTTCGTTGAAAATAATTGGAAACTCTTGGTTGTCTTTAGCGACTAGCCTCTAGCAATCTATCGAATGCATTCATGGAACAGTTGTTTCAATAAATCTTTCAACTCAGATGCTGGCAGGTAAAACGGAAATAAACTATCTGTCCTCAAGGAGATAGTGCTTCTACACCCTACTGCGTATGTGAGATGTGACTCACCCGAGAAACAAAAGATTTTGCAGGTGTTCAAAGCAACCTGCTCTTATCTTAGGTGAAGGGTCTACTAATGCTTGTTTCACCACTGTATCACATCACAACACTTTTCAGTCGAGTAGCCAGAAAGCAAGACTGCACTGTGGTTCTACTCAAAATTATTGATATGACTTTGAATTCTCTATACTGTAAATTATCTTTATTAAATGACGTGGAGAAGTCTGGACAGTAATATTCACTCTACCACTCAACTTTACAGCATAGAGTAAAGAAAACTATAGAGTATTTCTGTCATCTCTGGTCACAGTATTGCATGAATGATTTTATCTTCAATATTGTTTTCCATCACGTACTGCTTACTATTAAATCACTTTTTTTCTATTAAAAATAACGACTAGTAGTCCGATTTTTTCAATAAATGAATTTATTCACTTATCGTGACAACGAGATCTTTCGGCAGGTCCGCTATCTTCCTGTTGATTTTATCTCTTCTTATCAATACGAATAAGATCTATTTGCATTTCTATTTCTTCCTTCTTTTTAGATTCCTATCGGTTCACAAAGGTTTGTTTCAATAGAATTAATTTGAAACTCTAACAAAACGAAGAATTTGTGTGGGAAAGATTATAAATGTAACCCAACTTATGTAATTAAACTTATATTTAATCAAGTTGGTTGTAGCCCAACTTGAAAATTGGAATAATTATTGTATACAGTTTCATAGACACACATTTTGTACAGCTTTACGACCCAATAAGATATCACAATATGTTTCTCCTCTATCACTTTCAAGGGTTGGGGAGGGTTGGGGAAGGGTTGGGGTTCTACACCCTATCACGAGGGTTGGGGAGTGTTGAAAGAAACCCTGTTTCCGCGGTGCTAGTCAATGAAAACATCACCTCAATGCTTTTCCGCTTGGTAGTTAACTTAAGTCCCTTGTCACAGCAGTCCCAGTAGAGACCACAACACACCAATAGTTGAATTCTCTTCAAGCAGTCAACATGTATTGAATGGAAAGCGTTGGTGTTATTTTTAAGAAATGCTGAAAGCTTAAAGCGAATCCCACTGAAAATGATCAGCTGCGTGACCATTACAAGCTGTTTGGCGATTGTTCTAGTCGCCTAGTGTGGTTGACTGTGAAATTGGCTTCAATTTAAACAGTCATGTTACCGACTTTCGACTATCAAAACTCTTTTCGGCAACAAACTGACAAAAATTGAAATTTTCTATGCTATGTGATATTGAAAATATACAAGTAATGAGACAAACTTTACGATCTTGTTTAGTGATTAATCACTTTGAACCGTGAACATTCCTCATCAATTCAATTCTTTCTCAAATCATCATAAACATCAACATAAGTAACATTGAAATCTGGAAAGTATCTGGCGCGCTACCTTCTGTCACAAAAAAATAATATACGATTGTTTCATTCTAAAAGCTTTTGTCTAGTTGTAGTCACAATATAAACATGTAACCTCAATATGTAACCAACCTCAAAATGTAACTTCAATATAAACAGGTGAAGTGAACGAACCTGTATAAATATTTTGGAATAAACTGTTCCCCAGAAAAAATCTGGTAAAACGCTGCAACCTGTGGAAATACCAGACATAATTTGACAATATTTTCAGTAAATCTTGAGTAAAACTAATACAGTTCAAGCGCTTTTCTGAGGGTTATGCATATAAAGCCGCGTCCACACTACGGAACGAGCAGCGAACGAACCGTCCGCGGATTGTTCGTTCGCTGCTCGTCCGTAGTGTGGATGACAGTCCGCGGACTTTTCGTTCGCTGCTCGTCCGTAGTGTGGACGCTGTCGCGAACCACTAACGAACCGCTCGTTCGGGGCACGCGCCGATCCACCGATGTGTCGGTCTCCAGGTCGAACACAAAGGGATTCGCAGTCGTTGAAAAGCAAAGATTAGCACGAGCAGCGAACGATTGTGTTGTCTTATTGGCTATCTGAGGTCCAACTTCAATTAATAGATATTCAAAATCACTTGGTGACATTTCTAGTGAAGTTTTTGTACTGCCTACTCACACACTGCGATTTCAATCATGTGGACGCGGCTTTAGGCCTGCCGCAAACTGTGACGCGACACATCACATGGAGTTCTGCTAGATAAGTTTATATAATTATGATCATATATTATAATCACCTTTTCAATACGAGATAGCAGTTTGAATTTAAATGAAAAATAGATATTAGCTTCTACTCACATTGTGGGGCACTTTCGGACGCCATGCCCAACTCAACACTGCAGTCCACAATGTCATCAGTAGATATTTCTCAGGCTGATATTGAAAAAGTGATCATCAACAAGCAGCTCGTATTGGAAAACAGAATTGGAGCATATTATAATGTTGACACTTGCTAGCATTGTCTTAATGTGAACATTTATGATCAAATGCTATTAACTCATCTAGCAGACTTGCGTCATGTCGTGTCACGTCACCTGCGTCTCGATATGCGGCTAGCCTAAAAGCTGCAAGCTTGTGCGGAGAGAGAGAGAGCGAGAGAGAGTGATAGAGTCAGAGAGTGGTTCTAAATCAGCAGCTGAAAGTGATTTTAAAGCCCTTGACTTTCTGTTGGTCCACTGTCTTAGTCGAGTTAGATAAACTTCTTGTTGTCAATGTTTTCACAATAGGTCTATTATAAATATTCCATCAAAATACTCTGAAACTATGCTATATTATTCAATTCAACATTCAACTCCTGTATTGGAATTCAACATTCCAATCCCTGCTTTCTATCACACATATTCCCATCACTAACTCTGGCCTTCAGTTTCGAGCATGGCGAATTTCATTGCATTTGACATGGGTTTGAAAGCTATCTCTGGTGCTGAAATAAGAATACATCATTGTTTGGTGACAGACACACATGTTGTAAGACCAAGCTACGATACCCTTGCCACATCTCGACTCCTTCCAACAAAGGTGCAAATTCAATAGGAAGGTCCATGCTTCCTGTCCCAGAAAGGTCAATGGAACTGTTCTCTACCTACAGTCTTTGTTGCCAAAATTTTCTTAAGACTTTCTTAAGGGTGATGATGCCGACACATTATATGCATCCTCTAGACAAGCTCTAGCAACAAAGAACAACTTTCCTGGGTTTTTTGGGTCGTTACTCATTAGTGCTATATTGCTATATAGAGGCTAAACTGGTACAGCCGACTTCAGGGACAAGCTTTCCTCTTTCTCTTTCCTCTCCACGCTCTCTCTCACTCATTTTCTCTTTCCTCGACTCTTTCTCCTTTCTCTCTCTTTCCCTATCCCATTCAACTCTTATTACCTGAACAAGATCTTTGCATTGAAATATACATCGTAGTATGTGGATGGATCTTTGAGACAATGTATGACAGGGTTCAATGTTCACGTTTAAAATTTAGAAGACTGTAGTAAGAATTTCGGGTACGCGCCACCTTATTCCTCCGACACACCCAGAACCTGACAGGAGTGGACAGCGACTTTCTCATCCATCGACACCGTACGCCAGCGACAGGGAAAGACTGTTTTGAAAGAGTCTCGAATTGGCGTGTGCGTTAGGCGCCAAAACCGGACACTTTTACATCCGTACAGAAACGACAAAGTCAAACACATCGAATCTCTGACACTTCAAAAACAAGACGTTCAGGTTATACTTCTTGGACGGACTGTACTACGCAGAGCTGTCTGGTTTTCAAACAATGGTATTGTTCTGATGAATATCAGAACAATACACATGTAGGCTATTCTTAACAAGACCATTGACAATTTATTTCTGAAACCTATCACTCTTTTCTATCCCTCTTCGTAGTAATATCAGGCGATGACTTATCTTGTAACTGTATAATTCCTATTTATCAGTCCTTTATATCTATTTATAAGTCCTATATATCATTCCTATTTTGTGCAGTTGTCTCTCTTTTCTGCAGTTATTTGGAGCTTGAATAATAGAACTATTAGTAAATTTCTTGATACAAAACAAAAATAACTTCACTTAATAGGTCAATTGTCAAGATTAGTGAGTACACTGAAACTTCTCAATAATTCGTAGTTTTGTCATCAAAAACACTGTAATTAGTATTCCCATAAAGATAAATACACTAATATGCCATAGTAACTCCAGTAATGAGTTCATTGAAAATTATGCTACAGTAACTAATAACTCCAGTGATGAAGAGACCGAAAATCACATCAACTGATGAAGTGAATTGGAAAAAAGGGTGTTGTGATTTATCATTAGTAAGCTGGAATATTAATTGCATGCAATTACCACAATTTACCCATTTATCCATAACAGCTAATGCTAATTAAGAATAATCACATATACTGTCCTTAATGCCCCAATTCCAGCTGATTAATATACAAATTTTACATTAACTCGCTTTCGTTAATGTCTGTCTGCCTGTCTAGGTATTGTTTGTTTCCAACATAGCCTATATGTATTAGATAATACAACTTGTGATAGCAATACCTTCAACTTTATAGTAATTGGTATTATTAGTTTAGGGATTTTGAATTCTGATTGTGAATTATTTACCCATACGGAGTGAACTTTAAAGTTCTATGGATTCACATATAATAATATAACTAGAGACACCCTTAGTTGAAGAACTCGCTCATGAACAGTTGTATTGATCTCTGAAATCTTTTACAAGTATGTCAAATTAATATTTAACAATATTTTCTTATATTCATTCATAGAGGCTATATTATGAATTAATTATGGGCAATGATGGGATCAGTATCAATGATATAATTTTCTCGTATTTTGTTTTATCAGCCTCGATATTGCAGAGCTTGATATATAATTCGTCACCCTCCAAAATTCGTATTAAATGCTTGGTCCCGTAAGCCTCAAATTATATAGGTTCTACTGTGTTGAATGTAGTCTAGGCCTACTGGAGGGTTAATTACTCGAACATTGAGAATTTTGAATATAATAAAATTATTCAGTATTGTTTTTCATTTTGAATGTCATTTTCAATACTGGAAGATATACAGTTATCATTTCCCAAAATAGCGGGAAAATGTTATTTTTTCATGATAATATTTTGATGATTGATTTTTCTACGTTTCAACGACGGGATTTGCTTTTGTCTGTATATGTATGTTGGCATGTTTGTAAATTAGCTTTTGATGATTACAGCTTGGCAATGCTCTCGGTTTTATTTATAACAGGTAATATTGTCATCGTTAATACACGCCAATCAGTCATTGGCCGTTTCAACACTTACGATTTCTCGTCACGGTACCGGTTTCTTTTTTCCGATGTCCGAAGGGCTAATTGTGGTGACATATTGACAATGAGATCGGTTTATAAATGCTGTACGAGGTCTACTGTTCACAGAACTACTAGCTACAAGTATTCAACTGCAGAAGTCGGAAATAGACATTTCATTTTACTCATGGAAGACACCCACCCTATCTATCTACTTCACGTCTATGAAGATAACAATATCAAAGAAACAGAGTTGAAAGTACGAAGGCATGGAGATGGAAATTTAAAAGTGAATGAATTGTTATAATTCAATTACTCAGGTATATTAAAACTGACTACTTTAGCATTTACCTGATTAATATTACCGCAATCATTATGTTTCAAATTCAAATTTGCGTTTCGTTGCTGTCACTCGGCTGCTCTCTGCACCTATTTTCTCGATTCATGCAATAACTTCAAAAAAATGACGTCAACAAACTTGGTGACTCAACACATCTGTCTCGTTTTGAACTGATAATGGCAAACTCTCTCGATCAGCTATTTTCAACTGACGATGAAAAACTCTCTTGATCAACTGTTTTCAACTGACGACAGAAAACTCTCTCAGTCAGCTGCTACTCGGTTGATGAATATTATTACCGTACCTAATCATTTTTAAGTTCCCTCAGTGAGTTATCCTAAACATGAGTCCTAATCCAAATGATGATTTTCGTATCACAAACTCTATATTTCAAACTATATACTATATTTCAAACTTAATCAAAATCGTTAGAGCCGTTTTCGATTTCCATCAGACATACAAACAAACTAACAAACAGAAATTGAATACGATGATAAATACGTCTATAGTAACATCCATATGGGAACGTCTGTTATAGTAGACTGCACAAAACTAATCCGATGTTAGTTGGAAGAGCTGAGTACCTCCTCACCCCTTACCATAAACTTTGCCAATTCTTCATGTGTACTGTATTATGAAAATATCAATATTAATTCTTACTTATAATCAGCTGCCTAGGGGGCCTAGGCCCCCCTCAAGGATCAGATAAATAATGAAAATGCGGGTCTATCTACACGAATCCTTAGAGTCTCATAATGATTTAATACTTTTCTTTATCAGCAGTAGTATATTCCTTCTACAGTATCAACAATGTTGCAAAATTGCCTTGAAAGTATGGATACGGGTACAGAGTAATAAATAATATATTTTTCTCTGTGGTATAGTTTGAATACAGAATGGGTACACTTATTGATCAGAGCACAATAAGTGAGTTATTGAATAAATGTCAATGTGAGAATTAACAAGTTGCAAGATGTCACAGTGAAAGCAAAAGGAAGGGCACAATCAGACAATCAAAAATGTATGTAAAGGGTTTTTGATAATTATGGGAACAGCTTGATGTATCTTTAGCTTTCTAACTGGAAGTTATTTTCCTATTAGAATATGATCCCCAATGAAATTGTTGAAATTGTCATTGTAAAAGAAAAATTTATCTTTTTCCATGATTTTCAAGAAATCTGTTTCAGTGTATTCCTACTCTAGGGCCTCTCTGTAGACCCATATTTCTAATAAATATTCCATGATTGAATTTATCAATTATTCAACTACATTTGTATAAAATTGGGAAAAATGAAGCATATAATAACATCTTCTAATGTAACATTTATGGGGAAAAACCCAGGTCCCTCTATCCTTTGGGGGTATTCCTCCCCCCCCCAATACCTATTGGTTTTTGCCCCCCCTTTAGCAGTTTGGTGAAATGGCACCACTGAAGTTGAATGAAATCAACTTCAATTATTGTATGGTAATTGTATGGCAAGATTACGATACTTATGAGCTCTACTTAGAAATGGATTGTGAAACAAGATAATTGTACTGGAATGTAATAAACTGTGATATTTTCATGATTATATAAGAGCAATCAAGCCATTCATTTCAATCATTGAGAGAAAAACCAATAAGATGCTCATATTATCTTCTCAAATCTTAATACATTAACAATACACTACCGGTAATTCACGTGTAAATAATACTGATGTGGTCGATTCCAATGAACATTAAATGAAATGTTTGTTTTCTTCTAAATGTCTATACTTGAGCATTCTGTCAATTTCGAACAGAGATCACTTTTACGGAGTTTTCTCAGATGATGCAGCAATCACTGAGGAATATCCAACACATAACTCAATAATCCAGGAGAGAGTCATCTAAAATTAAAACTATTAGTGCAATATTGCTAAATTATTAGTGTTTTTCAATAATTATTAATCCCATAAATGTCTCTCAATTAAATGATAAGTTATGGAGTTCCAAATATTATAATATTTTTCGCATTACCATTTTTCTTTTTTTTATATTTGAATCGCTTCAATTGTTCACTCGTTGTTTAGTCGAATATAGTATTATTCAGGTATATCTATCACATAAATCTCTCTCAGCAGCTACTATATAAACGCTTAAAATAGGTTGCTAGGGAACGATAATGATAAGAATATGTGATGAATAATCTATCCTGTTCTAGGCGAGCAATATTTCTGTATCACAGATATCCAAAAACTTCAACACTAAAATGTGAATATCTTTGAAACGGTTTGATATATTTATGAGCGATTTCCACCATTCATTGTCTCTTGAAATTCTTTATTATTTGAATCTTGTATTAAAACCTTCCCATAGAAAATTCTTGATTCAATGTGGCGGAACGAAGATGGCACACCAAAATCATTTTGAAGCTACCTACAGAATTTTTTTCCAATTTGAATAAGAATCCCAGTGGAGCCCACTGTTATATTATCTTTGGAAAAGGAACATTAAGCTGTTTTCCTATTAATATAACGCTGTAGGCCTAAGTGAATCCATAGGACTTCATAGGTTTCTCCGTCTGGGTAAACGATTTAGAATCAGAATTCAAATTTTGTTAAATCAATAATACCAACGACATAGCAACTGCCATCACAATTTGTATCATTAATATTACGCGTATGCTACTGAAGGATAATAGTCAGGCAGACTCACAGGAGTAAGTTATTCTGTCTCATGCAGTACTTTCAATGTTACTTTTATATCCTGAAAAAGACGAAGAAGTGAGTAAAATATTTTGTTGTTCAACGAACTTGACCTGTGAAAAGGTTCGAAGAGTGCATGTTCAAAATTTGAAGCTGATCGATCAACTCTTTCTAAAGTTATTGTAGTGCATTCAAACAAACAAGCAAACCCACAGACTGGCAACAACTTTGAACTTGAGTAAAAAGTAAGAACTTGCTAACGCTCGTTTAACAAATATTATTGAGAGAACAACGGGCGGTATTATCAAGTTGGGAGCACATAACTTGAAGGAGTCAAATTATTTCAGTGTAGGGGATTTTGTATTTCACAAGAGAGTGTGGTTCTGAGGGATATAGGCCTATAGTGAGAAAGTGAAGAAGTGAGGATTTAATTGAATTGCAGTTTTAGTTTTTTTGCACGGCCGGCCCTCTCCCACATTCAACCATCAACCCTCCAGTACGATGCTACATCAACTATACAATCCTACTCGGTGGAATGGGGGAATTCACAATATTACAAGCAAGAGTTGATAGTAATGAATATTATTGACACAAAGAAATTACAAATCTAGGCATGGGAAAGTCAAATTCAAGATAGGTTGTAGATAATTATGTCTGAAGCATTGTATGAAATAATAACAAAACCCTGAGGGGTTTTGAAGAAACGAGAGCATTAGCACACAACCGGGTAAGAGAGAGAGAGAGGGAGTGTGTGTGTGTGTGTTAGACAGAGAGAGAGTGTGAGAGAAAGGCGCAGGAGTGATAGAGAGAGGGTGATGGAGGGGGAGAGAGAGAATGAGAGAGGAAGCAATAGAACTAAATAAGGTTGAGATAAGAGACAATGTCACGCAGGAGTATTGTCCAATGGTGGTCACACACACACTTCTACAGTCACACTAAGTTCTAAAAAGAATATTTCAAAGAAAGTACAGTCTGTGCCAAAATTGAAACCAGTTTACTTCCAAGCTATTCTGCCAGCTTAACAGACACTAGCATCAAAAGCTGATAGCGACAACCAGAGACTGTTTTCCAGGTAGAGAAATTAGTCACGGACTCGCCCCGCCAAAACAAGACACTTCTTTTTCAGCACAAGAACGACAAAAGTGGCCACCGCCAAAACAAGACTGATTTTCAGTGCTAGGATGGATGTGTCTGACTTTGACGGTGGTGTATCCTGACATCGCCCCAAGAATTTCACACTACTGGTGATCGCAGTCAATTTCCCGAATAGAGAAATTAATCAATGCATAGCATATCCTATGTTTCATAAAGCCCACTGACTCAAGCAATAATTTCAGTACGGTATAAATTTATTGTATTACCATTAAAACTCTCAAATTTAAATTACAATTAGAATAACTATTATGATATAGATCCTATTTAATGGTAATAATGAAGTTACTCATAGTCTCATAATTGAGGTGTTGATAGTATGATTGTAAGAAGTGAGAGTATAATATAGGAATATTCATTCATAAGATTCATTTCATTTTTAATCTGTTCGATTGTAATTGTGTGTGTTACACACAAAACAGGGGTGTGAATGATAAATCATCTTATATTTTCCATACATCATGATTTCATGGGAAGAGAATAAGTAAGCTCTTGAACATATTTTTCAATCATCATGATTTCCATGAGAAAAAATTAAGTAAGCTTTTGAGGGTATTCTTCAATCATCATGATTTTGATGGATAGGAAATAAGTAAGCTTGTTTGTATGGAAAATGCTTGTTCCACCTGATTATTCAGATTTGAAAGGTTGTGTAACTCTTTTAGACTTTTGAGGACCACAATTTAAAAATAGCTCATGCACTTTGACATCCTGCGCAGTAAGTAATTTTAGTCGCTGAATTCGAAAGGCTTTCATCATTTTTCTATCATTACTTCCAATCAAAGGATTGGGAGAATATTTTGAACTATTTCCTTTCCCTGGAAAAGGAACCAGAGATGCAATAAGTATGTAAGTATGAACATTTAATGGAATAGAGTATGAGCTCACCACTGTCTAGTAGTGGAGGTTTTAGTTTGATGTTACTTACTTGTAAAGTTAAGAGTTGAGATGTATTGTTCATTGGTAGGACATTGGTGCATTAAAATAATGCGGCTATAATGGTGTTAGCTGTCCAGCGTGAATCTAATAATTTCTGTTACCGAGTGTTCAGAAGTAGTGTGTTAGTTTTGTGTCTTTTTCAGTCAGCATCACTCCCTTCAGTGAAAGGTTTTTGAGAGAAGGAGTGAGATAGCGCTATACTGAAAGCATGTGTGAGTGAGACGGGCTGAGATCGGTGAGCGAAAACACTGCAATAAATTAACAGAGTGGCTGACAACGAAGGGTCCCCCCCTTTGGAAGTGTTTTGAAGAAAACAGCATCTTTTTTCTCGTCTTTCCTTATTCATTTTCAACTATACTTAGCCTACTAGAGACACAGAGAAAAATACAGAATCGCCAAACTCGTGAAGCTTTCAGCTACGATTTGTTCCACAGATTCTACCTAAGATTATAACGTTCCTGATTCTACCTAAGGTTATATTGTTCGGCTGTAGACAAAGATGATTTTGCACACTATTGGAATATAATTATTGTTCGCAATTAGATACAAAATAGTACAATAGGCTCCGACATTTAAATAATAATAATAATGATTTTTTATTTTCAACAGCACAATATACAAGAATACAAATTTATAACATCCTTAGCTTGGCTTTCGCCGTCAGCTCGAGTTGAGATTTTTCATTTTATCTATGATAAGAATTACAGAAAACTTTATTTAAAAGTGAACATTTGAGAGAAATTCAATATATACAAATAAATCAAACATAACAGAGAGATAAAACACTATAAAAGCAACAACAATTCACAGAAAATCTCAATGGGCTATTTCACAATATCAACAATCTAATTCTTCCCTCCAACCACGGTCTGTCATTCAAATTTAACATTTCTCCTCTCAGTTTCATTATCCACCTGATGTCTGGCAAACCAAATTCCTCCTTTAAATAGCCATCACCCCCCAAATTCACACTCGTGAGACTCTTATATATGGTATGATGTCTGGCTGCGTTTGCTGAGATTTATTTATTTATTTATTTATACGTGGATACAATAACAAATCATATAAATATGATTGGGAAGGAACAACAGGCTTGGCCCAAAACTATTCCATTCCCAAATTTTGATTACATGTCCAAAAAATAGGTTATGTTTCTTCTGTAAGAAGTTCAAGCTCAACTTTCGTCCAAAAATAAATATGGGATGCAAATTTTAAATTTAGAAAAATTAAAACACCAAATTATAGTTAAATATTACACCTAATTATCACTGCACATTGTATTAATTAAGTTATTTTATGAATTTTGAAGCCAAAAATACACACAAATTCTCACTAAGATTTCGTTTATATGATGTTCACTCGATGACCAAGCATCTAGGCAGGTGTTCTCTTAGATATTCGAAAAGTTCACGCAAAGCACCAGGGCAGTTGGTCAATTCTTAAAATCCTTAAGATCTTGAAATCCTCAATGTTTCTCAATTTCCTTAAATCTCAAATTTTATTAACTTCACTTTTCCAATTACTCAGATTGTCCAAACTCAAATCAACATTGGCACCCAGCTCTTGCGACATATCTAACCAACTCTCTTTTTTACAACTTGGGCTGCTAGTAGTTTAGGTAAGCGCCAATCCTGCATTTTCATTACCTTGCAAACATAATTGAAATGTAATCGGAGCGTGTATTCAAAAAGCGGCGGTTCTCCTGTTTCTAAGAATAGAATATAACTGGGTGTATTGTAAGGCAGGTTCAACAATCTTTTAATGAAAAAGCGCCACAATTTTTCCACCTGTTCAAACCTTCTATATCCCCACACCTGAGCAGCATACACCATGATTGCCCTTGCTACAGCTCTGTATAAAACCCACTTAGCCGACAATGGTACTTTCCTATTATTTATGAATTGCCCCCAGCCAGCATTTAGCCCTGCTTTCGCACTTCTCAATTTATTTCCAAGATGAGGAGACATGCTGAGGATTTATGTCATAATTACTCCCAAGTACTTATATTCGTTAACTCTTTCTATCCGATTCCCGTCAAAAAACCATTGCTCCTGTCTCCCTTGCCTTCCGCCATTTTTAAATACCATTATTTTCGATTTATTCAAGTTCACTCTCAGATTCGATTGCTTGCAATAAATTTCTAGACTGAATATCATATCTTGTAGTTCTTTTTCTGTTTCAGCTAGTAACACAATATCATCAGCATACATAAGAAGTTTTATTCGTAGATTTCCCACTCTTGCTCCTCCTCCCAATTCCCCCTCCAAATCATTTAAAAAAAGTGAGAATAAGAGAGGACTCATCTGACAGCCCTGTTTAAGCCTACTCCTGTACTGAACTCCTCCGTCAGACCATCCTCACCCCATACTCGTGCAGTGGTTCCATTATTTCCGCAATATAATTATATTTCTGAGCATCTTCAAAAACTTTGATGAAACCCCCATGTACGAGAGTTTGTAGAAAAGCGCTCGTCTGTCCACCGTATCGAACGCAGAAGAGAAGTCGACGTAAAAACAGAAGAGTTTACCTTGTTTTCGACTAATTTTCAACTTGGCTATTGATAATAAATTGAATATATTGTCAACTGTGGAATATCCCTTCCTGAAACCTGCCTGATATTCGTTTAGTATTTTGTTAACGTGAACCCACTATCTAATCTGCTCAATAAATTACCAGCGAAAAGTTTTGCTATTGCGTCTATGAAAGATATTCCTCTGTAGCTCTCAGTCTGATTTACATCTCCTTTTTTGTGTAGAGGGAAGACTATTGATTTTTGAAAAGGATTTGGGACGTTTGCCGTTTTATAAATATTATTGAATATCTCCGTTATTCTTCTCATTAATTCGTCTGGGCCATTCTTATAAAACTCATAGGGGATGCCATCCTAACCTGCTGCTTTATTATTTTTTGCCTTTCGTAAAGAGGGCTTTCAACTCATCCAATTGGAATTCGCGATCAAGAATATCATTGAAAACCAACGGCTCTGCGTACAAGACTGGGTCAGCGCTCAACGGTGGATTCAATAGCTTTTGAAAATGTTTCACCCAATTATCTGAGCTTATGCTAGTAGCCATTCGCCTAGATGGTTTCTTGAAAGATCTTATCGCCTTCTAAAATTTCTTTGTGTCATCAGCATTGTTCAACTCTCCGTAAATATCCGCATGATACGCTTCTCGTTTAGTCTGACATAGTTTCTTGTAAATCTTTCTCTCCTAAATATACATATCTTTCAATGCTGCTGTGTTACACTTCCTAAATAGATTCAACAAACTAAACATTCTATATCGAGCTCTCTTACAGTCGTTATCAAACCACCTCTGCTTAAAGTTAACATGACCCTGACACTGTAGAAATGATGAGCTTGATGCCTTTTCTATGCAATCGCAAACTACTTTTATTGCCATCTGATTGTCTTCATTATCGTCAGTTACTGATTCTCTCAATCTTTCTGTCACCCGATCTTTGAACAAACGCTCATCACTTCTTCCCCATATTAGCTTTCTCGGCAATGACCTACTGTTGTTATCTTTCTCATTTCTCAATTCTTCACTTCTGAGCTGCAAACGCAACGGCATATGATCTGAGTATGACTCTTCTATTATACTAAAATCGTTCACAAAACTCAACAAATCTCCTGCCACCGCAACCAAATCATTCACCGCTACTCCCATGCTACCAATAAACGTAAATTCCCCTAGCCTATCACTTGGTGTTCTCCCATTAAGAATAATCAAATTATAATCTTCACATAGCTCTAAAAACCTACGTCCCTTATTATTTAAGCTCTTTATCTTTGGAAATTCTCTGCAATAAAATCCTGTCGTTATTTTCAAGTAAGCTTTCATCATTTACCACCTGCCCTGTTCCAATGCGTACATTCATATCACCTATTTACAGCTGTGATAAGTTCTAAATAGTGTGTTTGTCTTTTCGGTCTCAAAATTCTATAGTATTTTGAAAGTTTGGAATTTTTTAATTATTTGTAATTGATTTAATTTAATTTTGAAGTATTTTCTAATTTAAAAATGATTTTTGTGTGTTTTGAATTGTAAATTGAGTGTTTAAGTGATGAATCTTAAGTCACCTAACCTAGCTACATTTGGACTGTTGTATAAATTAGAATTGGAACCGTTTTGGGCTTATAAGCCTGTGATACTTTTCTGTACGTTGAGTAATTATGAATGATTAAATAAATAATATTCTATTAATACAAAATTAGAAACTGAGTTAGTGTACATATAATTAATCAAATTCAGAAACTCATTATTCCAGTTATTACAGTTCAAGTACAGAGGCAACAAGTTAATCCTATGAAGATATATTTATACTTATAACTAAACGATCATTTATTTTTCGAAAATCTATCTGTTTTTCGCGCTTAGACAATTTATTTATACCCATCAGCATCCCCCCGCTATCCCTACCAAATTGTGATTGCCTGACTGCGCCTTCAAACCTTATATCGAAATTATGGAGAAAATTATCATAAAAACTAATATATTTTTCTTCAACAAAAGTCTCAGCCAAAAAAATCACATCAAACCTGCCTAAAAATTTCAAAAAATTCAATTCATTTACTTTTGATTTGAGTCCACAAATATTATAATACAAAATTTCTGTCACCTGTGGGTAAGTATCGTTTATGTTGCTAGTTGCTTGTTTAATCAGCTAGTATAGAATGTAATAGAGCTGCCTTGCTCATAGCTGAATGCAAAGCCTTAGCCTTATCAAGGCTTTATATGGCAAGCGATATGGAAATTGTCCAAATCTCTAGTTCTGATAAAAATATTGAAACGGGATTAATGTTGATACTTCCTTACATCATTCTCTACATAATGCTCCTCACCTTTCCATCTTAGTTTCAACTGTTTGAAAGTTATTTTTGTACAAGCTAGAATAGTTTGATATCCAATGTTTGCATACATTTCTATTTACTTCAATAGACGTAAGCGCGTTCAACTAGAATATGTTATTGATAGAACTTCTAGTAAATGGAAAGACCTTTCCATTGATATATGATGATTTTTCGTCGTCATTCTCCCCATAAGTGATTCTACTGAGAACACTTTCTCTTACCAGTGATTTCGGAAATTTTGTATGTACTGTAGCTGCCAGTTTGGACGGTTGCGGTTCAGATCATACAAGCTTTGAAGGGCATTTAAATAAATCATGGTCCTCCATTCACAGTGTTACGTCATGAATAAGAAACGAGCTAGGAAGGCTGAAGGCGGGACTTCCGAAAAATTATTTATCTTTTTCTTCTCATACGTTGCTCGTTTTTTAACATACGACAACGCCCGCGATGGAAGTTCACCGCTCTCCACTTTTATGCCTTGACTTCACACAGTGAGTATAGAATGTAATAGAATGTATTACATTTTATACTCACTGACTCCACACTCCACTACTACTACTAAAATGAATAAGTTCACCAATATTATTTTGTCACCGGTTTAAGTTCACCGTATTTTTGTATTTTTGTTTTTGACTCATGAGCCTGGTTTTCATTAGTAGAGATAGTGGTAGAGTTCCCTGGGCAAGAACTAACTATCTTGCGGACTCTCCCAATGAAAACTTTAATGGTAGAGCAGTAGTTTTTAGTAGAGTAGAGTGGTACAGCACCGAGGGATAGTACTCTACCACTTGCCTTCCCGCTTCTCCCACCACAGCTTCTCACTCTACTCGACCACTTCTATGCTAATGAAAACAGTCTCAAGCTTGTAGAGTAGAGTCTAATTTCATTTTCTTCTTAATAATAATAATTTTCATTGCCAAAATTAATACATGTCATGTTTATTAATAATAGATATAGTATGAAATCATTCTATTAATTCCTTAGAAATAATTCGATAATGGAGATCAAATTTAAAGAGAATTCAAACAAAACAATAGCCGTAGTTATCTCTGCAAGAAAAAGATCAGCCGCATATATCAATGCTTTTTGTAAAACTCTTGTGGCTGAACGGCGATAATGAATGTTCCATTTATTGACATTTCAAGGTTAGTTCTGTTCACTAGACAACCCACTTTACCTACTATTCTAAATTCTAGTGAAAACAGTTACTCGACCAAGTTAGTAGAGTAGAGTTAGTATGCATGAAAACCAGGCTTTACGCTTACTTTTTAAGAACATCATGTCTTCTATAATAGTGACATAGTACGCATCAACCCTCAATCATCTGTTACTAGATAATTTATCACTTCATGTTTCACTTTCAAGAATTCAATTCCAAATGAAAAGTCAGCATAAATTATGAAAAAGCATTATCTTCCATTACTCAAGTTGATGAAAATGTATAATGTTATCATAATGCTGAAAGACTAGAGTCGCAGTCTCTTCTCGACTTGAGTCACGCTGTGCCTTGCGGGACTCAGGTCGAGAAGAGACCAGAGAATCCGTTTCAAATCAAATCAAATCGTTTATTGCACAAAAATATATACAGAATACAACTGAAAGGAAATTGACAACTTTGTGCTACACGTCGGCAAAAGAAATTGTCTTAGACCCAACTGAGTCCAGTCCTACACTAGGCAGGTTATTAACATAGATCAAAAATAAAACTGGTCCCAATGCAGTCCCTTGAGGTAGACCCCATGTCACATCTCTAATCTCACTTATTACTACCACCACAGCTAACGATTTGGCTTCTACCCCTTAGATAACTTTCAAAGAAATCTAACTCTATTCCTTGAATACCAATATTAGATAGTTTCTGGATCATTTTATCATGTGATACTGTGTCTAAAGCCTTGGCCAGGTCCAGAAACATTACCAAGGTTTTTTTATTTGTTTTGAAACCATTGTATATTGTCTCAGTTGAAGACTCCAATGCATCCTCTGTGCTTCTACCCTGTTGGAAACCAAACTGCCTCTTATCAAGGATTTTATTAACATCTAGATAATTAACTAATCTTTTCTTTACCAATTTTTCGAAAATTTTAGAAATAGAACTTAGCAAGCTAATTGGTCTATAATTTTGAGGTATTTCTTTACTCCCCCCCTTGTGTAAAGGAATAACTTTTGCATGCTTGAAATGCAAGGGAAAGTATCCAGATGAAAAACAACAATTGAAAATTTCTGAAAGAGGTTTAGAGATTGTGTCAGTTAATATTTTTAGCACGCTGTTGGATATGTTATCCCATCCAGGTGCCTTATTATCATTCAAACTTTTGATTACTTCCTTGATTTCTGTTTCAGTAACAAAATTGAAATTAAATGCATTTTCAATATCTATTGTTTGTTCCAAATATTGATCTTCATTCTGTCCATGTATATCAATTTCCTGCGCTTGATTTATACCTACATTCACCATATAGTCATTCAAAGCATTAAGATCTTGATTTACATGTAATTGTGAATTCTTATTTACCCCAATAATTGCTTGATTTATCACAGACCATATCTTCTTAGGGTCACCTTGAGCTTTATTTATTTCTGATTGATAATATAAATCTTTTGCTTTTCTAATTAGATCTACTATTCTATTTCTGTAAGACAGGAATTTCCTTCTCAGCTCTACATTAAATGGTTCATTTTTCAATCTTTTATATAATCTATCTCTTATAGTTATGGACTTTAGAATTCCATTGGACATCCAAGGTTTCAAATGTTTTTTAGTTAAATTAACCTTTTTAATAACTGTTGCTCTACTGATGCACGTTTTTACATTATTTACAAATTCATTTACTAATGTTCCAATACTTCTATTCGCGTCAATCTCCCAATTCATTAAAGCACTCTCCTCTAACAACTTTTCTTCATTAACTCCTCACTTCAATAAACTTACATGGCTTACTAGATCGAGAACAAACATCTTTTTTAATTGATGCGTGAAGAGCAGTCGCATAATGATCAGTAATTGACATTTCTAATACAGCAGTTTTTAATGAGTCATTATGTTTGGATTTAGAAAAAATATGGTCTAAACAAGTATTTGAAGCAGGACGAGTTTTTCTATTGACAAAGGACTCAAACCCATGCGAACTCATAATAGACAAATAATCATGCGTTTTTTTAGAGTTACATAACAAATCAATATTTACATCACCTATCACTAATGAATAATCAAAATTAAAGCATGAACCATTCATATAATTATCAAGTTGTTCTATAAATAAAGGTATACTTGTACTAGGAGATCTATAAACGGATGTTACTAAATATTTATTATTTTTAGTTTGCAGCTCAACAGCTAAGAAAGGATATTCGTTTGGACTATCAATTTTTTTCGAGGAAATACTATTAGCTACATACATGACAATTCCATCTGAACGATTCAAGGAGTTACTTTTTATATATAAATTATAGCCATTAATGTTTAACAGTGATTTTTCTTCTTCAGAAGTCCAGGTTTCAGTAAAAATTAGAACCTCAAATTTTGTTCTCATGCTGTTCAAAATAATGAGAATTTGATCAAAATTCTTTTCAAACTTCTTATATTTAAACTAAAAATATTCAATTCATAATTAAGGGGCTGGATATAGTTCAAGTATTCATCGGTACTTTCACATTCCCTAACACTGTTAATACTATTTACAAATTGCGTGAGATCATTCATAATAAATGTTTAATCAAACCTGTAGCAACACTTTATTCCTCTCCGTTGATAACTTTTTTCAGATGGTCCAGTCCCTTGACTTTGAATACAGGTGAGCCCTCCGACTTCTTAGCGCACATTTGTGAACCACGAAACCAGACGAATTTCCAATCATTTTCCCTAGCTAACTCACGAGCGGCTTTCAGTTCTTTAGCACTCTTGGCAGTCAGCTGATTCATTAGCCTGAAGTGTCCGTTCGGCAGGTTTCTGTTGATTTTTTTCACGTCGATTCCGGGGCTGCTCCTATCTTCTCTGCTTATGGTTTGGAAAGCCGTCATCCATTTGTCCCTCATACTCCTTCTCACGAACCTGACGACAATCATCGGTGTAGTCTCTCGGTTCATGGATGGCAGTCTGTGAGCGACGCTGATTTCGTTTGATGAAAAATCAGACACTTGGAGAGCACTGGCTACGCCTTGTAGGATTTCGTCCATGTTTTCGTTCTTTGTTGCAGGTATACCGGTTAATAATAAATTTTCCCTCCTGGTATATTCTTCTAATATTTCATTTCTCTTAGAAAGAAATTTCACTTCTTCTTTCAATTTTTGGTTTTCAGTGATTAATTGTTCATTAGCTTTTTTGATTTCTCCGATATCCGATTTGAAACTATCAAAACTATCCGAAACAAATTTTACTGAGTGAGTTAGTTCCCTTAATTGTTGATCAATA